>NC_033798.1:15188268-15225768 GCF_001876935.1 Asparagus officinalis
GGATAGTATTAAAGCGTGTTTATCATGAAACAAATTAAAAACGTGGTTAATAAAAACGTTTTAAATGAGAGAGAGAGAGAGTACACTTTTGCTGGTTCCCTGAAAGTCTAGAAGAGTTCGCAAAGCCTTCTTGAAGCTCGTGCCGATGAGAAGGAGGTCGCCTGACCGAGGGTCGTTGTATCTCCGGGAACTTTTGCCGCGTAGCCCTGTACGAGAGGGGGCAATTAGTTTCTTGGGACAGTGCTTGCACGCCTCGACCATCAGGCTATATTCTAAACTCAGTTTAATTTTATATCTATTGTGATTATCTGTTAATTATTAAATTGCTTAAACTGATTTTCGTTATTGTCTAAACAGCTAATATTTCCAACAATCCAAGAAACTAATATTTGTGCTGTTTAGAATAGTAACATAACATGATTAGCATTCTGGTGTTTATGTTAATGTTGTCTGCAATACTTAAAAACGAAATGTTACACTGCATGATAATTCTGTTGAGTGAATGCTTTATATATTTCTGTTGCATTATAATAACAAAACTATTCATTCATCATCAGATTATGGCAACAAGTGAAATCATGTCAGCTAAGCCAGAGAAGTTCGATGGGAACAATTTCCGTCGTTGGCAAAACCAAATGAGATTTTGGTTAACAACTTTAAATCTAATAACTGCTATAGAACCCGACAATCCATCTTCATCTAGACCAACTACTAGGCAATCTTCCTCATCTTCCTCCTTAGATTCCATTCATATCCCGAGAACACCTCAAGAGATAGAATATCATTGTCTACACAGAATCTTAGGAGCCTTATCTGATAGGTTATATGATATATATTATACTATCACTAATGCTAAAGTTCTGTGGGAAACCCTAGAGAAAAAGTATGGTTTAGATGATATGGGAATTAAAAGATTTAAAGCTTCTGATTTTAACAAATTTAAAATGGTAGATTCTAAACCAATGAATGAGCAAATTCATGAATTCGAACATATAGTTCACCAATTAAAAGTGAATGGATCTATCCTAGATGAAACATTTCAGATAGCATGTCTTATAGACAAACTTCCCGAGTCCTGGTCAGATTTTGCCAAAAACCTTAACCATACCCAAGGAGATCTTACACTAGAACAAGTGTTGAATTCCATTAGAATTGAAGAGCAACATAGACTCAGGGAGAAAAATGTGACAAAATCTGAACCCAAAGAACCCAAAGTAAACAATGTTGAATCCAAACCCTTTCCCCAACACAAGAAACGTCCCTTCCACCAAAATCAAAATAAAACATTTAAGAAAAAATCCTTTCATCAAAATAAGAACCCTGTCCACTTTCAAAAGAAGGAAGGAGCTGAACGTCGAGCCTGCTTCGTTTGTGGAAGAACCAACCATCTTGCTAAGGACTGAGCCACCTCAGGGTGGCTCGGCCCAAAGCCGAGCCACCCTGAGGTGGCCGGCCCAGATCTGTGCCTAGGCACAGATCTGGGTGCCTATAAATAGGAGAGGGGGTGTTCATTTTCAGAGGTCGAACTTTCAAGAGCCGAAACTCTGCCGGATTGAAGAAAGAACTCGGAGCTTTGAAGACCTGAAGACTTGCACATTCGGATCTGATCCTCGGCGAGCATCCACGTCAGAAAAGGCAGGATTTCGAGAGGAAGAAAGAACAGATCTGAGATCTACACGAGATCACACTCAAGGTCTAAGCTTGGTCTTAGATCTCGAGATCCGAGCGATTATTCCCTTGGTGGACTAATCCCTCCCGGCTATTATTCCCTTCGTGGAATAATACCCGTATAATCGTGTAGATCCGACCGGATCTAGATCGCGCGGTGGTCCACGGATTAACCCCGGCGCAGGCAAAGAACCCACCAAAGCGAGCGACCGCAAAACAGGAGCTCGTGATTTGTTCAACAAGAGGAAAGTTGTAATTTTTACTTTTTTTCTTTGATTTAGTTGTAACCGGATCTATAAAAGACCGGATCTTTGTAATCCAAGATGACAATTATTTCAATGAAAAAGATGACAGTTTTCCACGCGAACAATCTGGCGACCACAGTGGGAGCCGACGATCTCGCCAACGAGATCGATGCGTCGCAGCCGCGGATTGCAATCCCGGTCGTGGAGGAGGTCGAGTACGAGTTCGACCAAGCCAAGTTCGAGGAGTACGTGTCCTCGTCCGGATCTACCTCCCCCCGCAAGTCCAAGAAACTCTCCTCCAGGAGAAAAGCTCGTTTGTTTGAAGAAGTTCAGAATACCAACGATTGCAATCCCGGTCGTGGAGGAGGTCGAGTACGAGTTCGACCAAGCCAAGTTCGAGGAGTACGTGTCCTCGTCCGGATCTACCTCCCCCCGCAAGTCCAAGAAGTTCTCCTCCGGGAGAAAAGCTTGTTGGTTTGAAGCTGCTCGGGAAGCCCACGAAGCTCTCAACCCAACTGACGCCGAAGTTACGTCAGATGAAATTCCACCGACCTCCAACCAGGTCAACTCTACCCCCGCCAACGCCTCCACTATTCAGGGCGTTGTGACTCTCTCAAAGAGAGCCCGCCAGAGGCGTCGTCAACGCCTCGCGCGGCAATTCGCTAAGGCGATGGAGTCTACGGACGGATTCCGCTACAACGCGAGGAAGCCCGTAAAAAGCTGCAAAAGGAGGTGGAGAAGAAGCCACCACCAACACGACAAATCTGGAAGCCTAAGTCTGAAATGGCGACTCAGGCCAAAAAGCAACCAGTGCAGCCTTCTAAGGAAGGTCAAACTCCGGCGAGTCAACCAAAGTCGCCGTCAATCCCAATAACTTCTCCGGGAGATCATGCAGAGTCATCCCGCAAGAAGAAACCAATTTTGGAGCGCCTCGGTCCAATTCCTGACGTGAGAGGCAAAGCTCCAATTCACGAGCGTTTGGGCCCGATGAAGAAGCCCAGAACGACTCAACATACTGGGGGTCGCCATCACCTCCAGCATGACAAAGACCTCAAGGCAGCTGCGCGCACCAATTTGCGCATTGAAGTCCAAGATCACGCCGAAAATTCACGCCCAAAAAGGCATGTTTTGAGGCGGGTAACCTTTGAAAGCCCAAAGAAGGCAAGTCAACCTCAGATGGAAACATTATCATCTGATAATGATTGTGTTGTACCTGAGAAGGCGTGCCCGCACACGATAGGTTACTCTGACTGTCAAAATGACGAGTTGTACTATCGTGCTGGGGGTACGAATAGAACCAGGAAGAGGAGTCCCCGAGAACGGGAAATTCAATGTCCCTGTTCCAAACTCATTCGGGCGGTATTGTCGGAATGCAATTGCATTAAGGCGGTCCCCGAAAGAGTTTCAGTTTTTGAAAGACTTAATGCGGAAACGCCAAAACCAAGGCCTAGGCGCTTCCAACGAAGAAGAAGGGTGATTGAAGACGGAGAATTTCCGAGGGTCACCACCAACATGACGAGCAAAGGGACATCGGCACGAGAAGATTTCGAGTCGATTCTGAAAGCTTCCCGACCTAGAACCCGTCTGCAGTCCGGAACCATAGAGCGAGCAACTTATGGTAGGATTCGGACAAGACGCCCTTCAGAAGATGAAGAATCTGATGCCGGCTCCGCGGTGGCATCAGATAATACAGTATCCAGCGAGGGACAACCCCGCGAGGCCCTGATGATAAGTGCGGAGCAGATGGCCAAGATGCTTGAAGACGCTTTGGCTAAGCAGAAAGAAAGTTTCAAATTTGAGATGGAGATGGCCATGCAGCAGATGAGAGAAATGCATGACCAACAGATCCAAGCATTGGCGAACCAACAAGGCGAGCAGAATCATCGTAACCCGATTAATGTGGAAGATGAGGATACAAATGCTCGTAACACCAATGATCCTCCCGTCAACGCAGGGGGTGGTAATGAGAATGCTGGCGAAGAAACCGGCGAAAACCTGAAGATCAAGAACCTCGAGAGCAAAATCAACACACTAATTTCCGCTCAAGAGACGAAGAAAACAGGCATTCCTTGCCCATACCCAAGAGAATGGGAATCGATCCCATATCCGGCGAAGTTTAATCTAATTAACTTCACGCCGTTTAATGGGATGGGTTCACCTACCCAGCATTTGATTTACTTCAAATCGCATTTGGGGGTGATCTCTGGTAATGAGCCTCTGATGGTGCGGTCATTCGTCGGCACTCTTCGCGGAGCCGCCTTCGATTGGTATCGCCGCCTCAAGCCAGGCAGCGTAAACAGCTGGGATGACATGGAGACCAAGTTCCTGGCCAACTTCTTCGACGACGACACCGAGATATCTATCGGATCGTTGCTCGATGAGAAGCAGAAGGACGGAGAGTTAGTCGATACCTTCGTCAAAAGATTCCGGAACAAGGCGATGAATTGCCGGGACCCGATCACAGAGGAATTCATCCTCCAAACTTGCCACAACAACCTTGCGTTGGACGTGTTGGAAGCAATGGGAACAGCACCGTCTGACACTTGGAAGGATCTGAAGGCCCGAGGGGAGCAGGCTGAGCGATTCCTTAGAAGGAAGAAGGCCGAGAGGAACCAACCGACGGTTAATCCGCTGGACTCAAATTTCGCCTCTCGTGGTAAGGGCAAAACACCTGCAGCTACTGGTGGTGCTAATCAAGCGTCACAACAGCAATCCCGAAGGCAGCAAAAGACTTCGGGTCCGAGACTCCAAAGAGAGTATTCCTTCAAGGACGAAGACGTTCCAGCCATCTTCGAATCCCTCCTTGAAGGTAACAAGATCAAGCTACCACCTATCACAAATCAGGAGGAAGCTGACAACACTACGGACCCAAAGTACTGTGCATACCACAGGAGGGTCGTTCATCCCACCAAGGATTGCTTTGCTCTCAAGAATAGCATTCAGACCTTGGTTGAAGCCGGCGTCATAACGCTAAGGTAAGCCAATTGAGAACGGCAAAACTCCAAAGAGTATACGAGTATAAACTGTTTCTCAATCCTCCGACCGGTATAAGAGGTTAAACTACTCCCTGATACTCCAATAGGTATATGAGTCTAAACTGTTTCCCCACTTTTGACGGGAAGTTCCTGGAGAATATTAAGCTAATATTCTTAAGGATAACCCGGTTAGTTAACTGATAATAATGTCCGAACCAGTTCCGCAGAGGAAACTGGGGGTGGACGATTTATGTAACGGGAAGTTCCCAAAACCACAGCAATGTAATGAATAAGAACTCCCATTCTCACCATGTCTATGCACTCAACACTCTCTCTGTTAGAGTCTGGACGTAAAGTACCCACTTGGTCAAACCTTCTTACAGTTAGGACCACAGTCAAAATCCCCTCTCGATTCCCCCAATGAACGAGAGGTCCACAAATTGAGCGATCAAACCTTCCTACAGTTAGGATTGTCTCAAAACACCCACTTGGTCAAACCTTCTTACAGTTAGGACCACAGTCAAAATCCCCTCTCGATTCCCCCAATGAACGAGAGGTCCACAAATTGAGCGATCAAACCTTCCTACAGTTAGGATTGTCTCAAAACACCCACTTGGTCAAACCTTCTTACAGTTAGGACCACAGTCAAAATCCCCTCTCGATTCCCCCAATGAACGAGAGGTCCACAAATTGAGCGATCAAACCTTCCTACAGTTAGGATTGTCTCAAAACACCCACTTGGTCAAACCTTCTTACAGTTAGGACCACAGTCAAAATCCCCTCTCGATTCCCCCAATGAACGAGAGGTCCACAAATTGAGCGATCAAACCTTCCTACAGTTAGGATTGTCTCAAAACACCCACTTGGTCAAACCTTCTTACAGTTAGGACCACAGTCAAAATCCCCTCTCGATTCCCCCAATGAACGAGAGGTCCACAAATTGAGCGATCAAACCTTCCTACAGTTAGGATTGTCTCAAAACACCCACTTGGTCAAACCTTCTTACAGTTAGGACCACAGTCAAAATCCCCTCTCGATTCCCCCAATGAACGAGAGGTCCACAAATTGAGCGATCAAACCTTCCTACAGTTAGGATTGTCTCAAAACACCCACTTGGTCAAACCTTCTTACAGTTAGGACCACAGTCAAAATCCCCTCTCGATTCCCCCAATGAACTGGCTTTGGCCCTAACTTTTATAGGTTTGACCAGAAAGCGAAGAGAGTGGAATACGGGTAGCAAAGAAAGTGCCAACCCATATTACCACTCAAAGGGAGACTTTAATGTTAGGCATTTAGGACCTAGCACGTTGAGTCTGAGAAACGCCAATGACTGGCAGATGGGAACGTTGGTGGGTCCACTGTCGTTTGATTTGATCAGCGGATGGTTTGGTGAGGAAAGATTAACCTATCAGAAGATCGGATCTCCTCTCACAAAAAATAACTCATAAGAGTTAGAGAATAAGAAGAGACATTCTGACCTGGGAATGTTGGTGGGTCTACTGTCGTTTGATTTGATCAGTGGATGGCTTGGTGAGGAAAGATTAACCTATCAGAAGATTGGATCTCCTCTCACAAAAATAACTCATAAGAGTTAGAGAATAAGAAGAGACATTCTGACCTTCAGGGTTCGAGTGTGAATTTCTTATTCACCAATTCCACAATGATTGGGTTATCCCTAAGAATACCCCTGTGGTATTCTTTCGGGAACTTCCCGATGCATTGAATTATCCACCCCCAGTTTCTCTCTTGGAACTGGGTTTGACTTTGTTATCTGGCCGGGTTATCCTTAAGAATATTAGTGTAATATCCTCCAGGAACTGCCCGTCAATGGTAGGAAATAGTTTAGACTCATATACCTATTGGAGTATCAGGGAGCAGTTTAACCTCTTATACCGGTCGGAGGATTAAGAAGCAGTTTATACTCTTATACTTATCGGAGTATTGAGAAACAGTTTATACTCTTGTACTCTTTGGAGTAGTAAGAAGCAGTTTATACTCTTATACTTATCGGAGTGTTCGGAGTGTTAAGGAGCAGTTTATACTCTTATACTTGTCGGAGTGTCAAGAAGCAGTTTATACTCTTATACTTATCGGAGTATCGAGAAACAGTTTATACTCTTGTACTCTTTGGAGTATTGAGGAACAGTTTATACTCTTGTACTCTTTGGAGTTTTGCCGTTTTCAATCGGCTTACCCTAGCGTTATAACGCCGGCTTCAACCAAGGTCTGGATGCTATTCTTGAGAGCAAAGCATTCCTTGGTGGGGTGGAGGATCCTTCTGTGGTACTCGCAGTACGTTGGATCCGCAGAATCGCCATCTTCCTCTTGATGCGTGATGGGCGGGAGTTTGATTTTGTTGTTTTCGAGAAGGGTCTCGAAAATAGCTGGAACGTCTTCGTCTTTGAACGAGTACTCGTTTTGGAGCTCCTCGTCTGAATTCTCCTGTTGTTCCCAGGACTGCTGTTGTGACGTTTGATCATCGTCAATAACCGTTGCAGGTACGTCCTCTTCATCATGAGGTACGAGATCCAAATCCGGAGGATTAACCATCGGTTGGTTTCTCTCGGCTTTCCGCCTTCTGATGAAGCGTTCAGCCTGTTCTCCTCGAGCCTTCAACTCTTTCCAGGTATTGAGCGGCTCTATTCCCATCACGTCCAAGATGTTAATGGACAAGTTGTTCTGACAAGTCTGCAAGAGGAATTCCTCCGTGACGGGATCCCTGCAGTTCATTGCCTGATTGCGGAAACGTTTGATGAAGGAATCCACCGACTCTCCGCCTTTTTGTTTCTCGTCGAAGAGTGTCCTGATCGACACCTCGGTGTCATCATCGAAGAAATGGGCGAGAAACATGCCTTCCAAGTCCTCCCAGCTGTTGATGCTTCCGGGCTTGAGACGGCGGTACCAATCGAAGGCAGGCCCGCGAAGGGTGCCAACGAATGACCGAACCATCAAAGGCTCGTTGCCCGAGATTACTCCCAAGTGAGACTTGAAGTAGATCAGATGTTGAGTGGGCGAGCCCTTTCCGTTGAACGGCGTGAAGTTGATCAGGTTGAACTTCGCCGGATACGGGATCGAATCCCACTTTCTCGGGTAAGGACACGGAATGCCGGTCCTCTTCACCTCCCGAACAGACATCAGGGCTTCGATTTTTCTTTCGAGCTCCTTTATCTTTTCGGCCTCACCCATATCCTGTTTTGGATAAGTTTCGAGAGGAATCATACGGCCACCCCCAGTGTTGTCACTACTGGTGGGTCCACCCCCAGCGCTATCATCACTGGTGGGTCCACCCCCAGCGCTGTTAATTTTAGTGGGGCCACCCCCAGTATTCTTGGGTGGTGCGTTGGGTCTGACGATTTCGACCACCTCCGGCTCGCTGTTGACTGCAGCGTTCTGGGTGCGATGGTTGGACTCGACTAGCCGGTTCGACAGAGCTCGGATTCGTTGATCGTGCATTTGTCTCATCTCTTGCATAGCCACTTCCATTTCAAACTTGAAGATTTCCTTCTGCTTAGTCAGGGCCTCTTCAATGATTTTGGCTATCTGATCTGTGTTGACCATGAGTACCTCTCGAGCTTGCCCTATGCTAGACGTTGTGTCATCAGAGGCGAGCGCGGAGTGAGAATCTGAGGATTCATCATCGGATCCCACAGTAATTGTCATATCTGACGGCTTCTAGCTGAAGCTGAGCTATTCCCGAATTGACCCTGCTTCCTGGAGAGGAATTAGGGTCGGAACCACTTGAAATGATTGGGGATTTTCCTTTGTTGACCATGTTGATAGTCACTTCTAGGGGTTCATCATCTCGAGCAATCGATCCTCTTTGGTGGGAACGCCTTGATTTGGGCTTTGTCGTTCCATCGGAGATTCCCTCGAATATCGAGACCCTCTGTGGAGCGGTCTTGGGGCAGCTACAGGCTGATAATACTGCCCTGATAAGTTTGGTACACGGACAGTGAGAATCCGCTTCCCGGGTGTTTCTCTTTCGAGATTCATCCGCACCCCCAGCCTGATAGTACGACTCATCGACGTTGCCGTCGGAGTAACCTATCGGCTGCTCACATGGGTTCTCAGGTATAACGCGTTCGTCTGTCCGACGCGTCTTCTTCTGAGTAAACATTGCCTTGTTGGCCTCCGCAAGAGTCGCACGTTTGGAATCACTCCTTTGTGAGGGTGAAACCTTAACGGGCTCTTGGTCCTTTGCACGCACCGCCGAGCTGGTTGTTGCAGAGATCGATTTGTTAGGAGATCGTGTACGACCCCCAGTCTGGATGTTGGCTCGAAGCTCCTTCAACGATCCCCAGCTTTCCTTGACAAGCGCTTTTCCTCGATTCTCGGGTAGAGCGTCGATACGGTTGTTCAGAGGATTCTTGAACTTGGGGAAATCCACGCTGCGGTGGGGCTTTACCGAAGGTTCGGGACCTGAAATTGACGAAGGTTGGAGAGCAATATTACCTGCTTTTACCTTAGGCGTTGATTCGGCCTTTGGCATCCAAACTCGTTCGGACCTCGGCGATCTCTTAACGGCCTCTCCCTTTAGCATTTCTCGTGCTTTTTGGACCAGGGCTCGGGCATGCGCACGCAAGGCGCGGCGCTTCTGGATTCGCTCCTCGAGAGTAGAACGGGTTCTTTTGACTTGAACCCATTTGTTCGTTTCTGCTTCGGAGGAGGGGCTGGTTGTTTGCCGTGGTTGCTCCTGGCGTTGCCTGGATTTTAGATCTACGTTATAGCGGATCCCATCCATCGGCTCCAAAGCCTCGGCCAACTGTCGAGCAAGACGTTGACGCTGTCTTTGTCGTGCTCTCTTTGATAATGCCGGAGCGTCTTCAGAAGTCATCTCCTCGGCGGAAGAGGAGTCCGGATCTGCGATCTCGACCATTTTGGACGACGTGGGGACGTCGCGTGGTGCAAGTGCAGAGGCGGCAACGGGGTCTTGGATTTTTGAACCGAAGGACCTGCAATCATTTATGAAAGAGGTTACCTTTCTGTACCCGTTTGGAGAGGCGGATCTGGAGGAGGAGGAAGAGAGGCCTTCTTTGAACCGTTGTTGATCGAGCTCGTGTTCTTCATTCACCCCGATCTTGAGTGCTGGTTGCGTCACGACGGCGTCGGTTGCGATGCCGTTGGCTCCCACTGTGGTCGCCAGCTTGTTTGCGGAAAAAGTTGCTGTATTCATTGCTGCATTCATTACAACTTCAATCGTTACAATGAAATAAAAAGATAGCCTTTTTATAAGACCGGTACACAATGAAAACAAAATAGATACAACTCTTTTCAAACAAACGCAAGATCTGTTTGTCATCTCTTGCTTGCGTGGGTCTTTTGCCTGTGACGGGGATGTTGATATCCGTGGACCACCGGGGCACTCAGATCTGGTCCGATAAAATCGGGCAGAGTTTCGTCTATCCGCGGGGGGATTTTAGAAACTCTGAACCCCGTCGATCCGCGTGGGATCTCAGAGGTGTAAAGCTTATGTCTCGGCTAAAACGAGGCACTAGCTCTCCTTTGTATCACCGCTAAGGGCAACACTAAGGGAAAATAGAAAGGGGAATGAAGAAGGGGGGAGGCTCCTTTGCTGCAGAAGGCTCGCTCACTCCTCGATCCGGCAGGGCTTCGCCGCTCTCTTAGAAAACCCCGACTCCTTCCTCCGGCAGGGCTTCGCCGCTCCTCTCTGGAATTTCAGATCTCAAAGGCTAGAGCTCTAGATCTGAAATTCCTCTCCCAAAACCAAGGCCAAGAGAATGGAGGCCCTAGGGGCCTATTTATAGGAAAAGCAAGGGGTAGGGGGCTGGTTGAGGACACCCCTAGGGGGGTGTCTCGGCTCCAAAACCGAGACACCCCTTGGGGTGTCTCGGCCATGGCCGAGACACCCCCAAGGGGTGTCTCGGTTTTGGAGCCGAGACACCCCCCTAGGGGTGTCCTCAACCAGCCCCCTGAGAGAGATGCATGAACAGCAAATCCAAGCATTCAGGAACCAACAAGGTGAACCAAGCCACCGTAACCAGGTTGCTCAGGAAAAGGAGCACGCGGATGGGGATGAAGCTCACAATGCCAATAACCCTCCCATCAATGCAGGGGGTGGTAGTGAGGATGCCAACGGGGATACAAGTGAAGACTTGAAGATCAAAAGCCTCGAGAGTAAAATCAATACGTTGCTGTCTGCTCAAGAGGTAAAGAAAACGGGCATTCCTTGTCCATACCCGAGGGAATGGGAATCAATCCCCTATCCGGCGAAGTTTAGTCTAATCAACTTCACGCCGTTCGATGGAAGGGGTTCCCCCACCCAGCATTTGATTTATTTCAAATCGCACCTGGGTGCTATCTCTGGGAACGAGCCTCTGATGGTGCGGTCATTCGTCGGCACTCTTCGCGGAGCTGCCTTCGATTGGTATCGTCGCCTCAAGCCAGGAAGCGTGAACAGCTGGGATGACATGGAGACGAAGTTCCTTGCAAATTTCTTCGACGACGACACCGAGATCTCTATCGGATCGTTGCTCGACGAGAAACAAAAAGACGGGGAGTTAGTCGACACCTTCGTCAAAAGGTTCCGGAACAAGGCGATGAATTGCCGGGACCCGATCACCGAGGAATTCATTCTCCAGACTTGCCACAACAACCTCGCATTGGACGTATTGGAGGCAATGGGGACAGCACCGTCTGACACTTGGAAGGATCTGAAGGTGCGCGGTGAACAAGCCGAACGCTTCCTTAAAAGGAAGAAGGCCGAAAGGAACCAACCGACGGTTAATCTGCTGGACTCAAACTTCGCTTCCCGTGGTAAGGGCAAAGCACCTGCAGCTGCTGGTGGTGCTAATCAAGCGTCACAACAGCAATCCCGAAGGCAGCAGAAGACTTCGGGTCCGAGACTCCAGAGAGAGTATTCCTTCAAGGACGAAGACGTTCCAACCATCTTCGAATCGCTCCTCGAAGGCAACAAGATCAAGCTACCACCTATCACGAATCAGGAGGAAGCTGATAACACTACGGACCCAAAGTACTGTGCATACCACAGAAGGGTTGTTCATCCCACCAAGGATTGCTTTGCTCTCAGGAATAGCATTCAGACCTTGGTCGAAGCCGGCGTTATAACGCTAAGGTAAGCCAAATAAAAACGGCAAAACTCCGACCGGTATAAGAGTATAAACTGCTTCCTGACACTCCAAAGAGTATACGAGTATAAACTGTTTCTCAATCCTCCGACCGGTATAAGAGGTTAAACTACTCCCTGATACTCCAATAGGTATATGAGTCTAAACTGTTTCCCCACTTTTGACGGGAAGTTCCTGGAGAATATTAAGCTAATATTCTTAAGGATAACCCGGTTAGTTAACTGATAATAATGTCCGAACCAGTTCCGCAGAGGAAACTGGGGGTGGACGATTTATGTAACGGGAAGTTCCCAAAACCACAGCAATGTAATGAATAAGGACTCCCATTCAAGTTCTCACTGTGTCTGTGCACTCAACACTCTCTCTGTTAGAGTCTGGACGTAAAGTTCCTGATTGGTCAAACCTTCTTACAGTTAGGACCACAGTCAAAATCCCCTCTCGATTCTCCCAATGAACGAGAGGTCCACAAATCAAGCGATCAAACCTTCCTACAGTTAGGATCGTCTTAAACCTTCCATTCGGTCAAACCTTTCTACAGTTAGGACCAAAACCAAAAACCCCTCTCGATTCCTCCAATGAACGAGAGGTCCACTTTCAAATCGAGTGATCAAACCTTCCTACAGTTAGGGTCACCTCAAACCTCCCACTTGGTCAAACCTTCCTACAGTTAGGACCAAAACCACGATTCATTCTCGATAAACGAGAAATTCATCTTTAGTTCGATAATCAAACCTTCCGACAGTTAGGGTTATCCGAATCTTTTTGATTCTCGGAGTGGAGATCCCACTCTTAGTTTCACCTTTCCGGATTCTGGGGGTGGAGATCCCACCTCGAGTCTCCTTTCCTTCTTTGTTCGGGGAATAGAATATAAAATTCTTCCTTCCCCATACCAATCCTTTTCGAAGAATTCAGGATTCATCCTAGGAAGTTTATCCCGAATCCTAAGCAGGGATAAGTCTGCGCCTAACACGCGCTGCCGGTTTAGTCTTTTTTCTGCACAAAAAGACACCAGAGTTCGATTCTGGGGTATTCTATCCTGAAACCTAAGCAAGGATAAGTCTGCGCCTGACACGCGCTGCCGGTCAGTTCTTAACCGTTTAAAAAGAACACCCGTTCACATATTCAACATTGTGACAGGTTGTTATTAATAACACCAAAATCCATGCCTTACACGCATGGGGAATTTCATCCTGAATCCTAAGAAAGGATATGCCGACGCCTAACACGCGTCGCCGGTTTAGTCTTTCCCCGTAGAAAAAGACACCAGAGTTCGATTCTGGGGTATTTTATCCCGAAGCCTAAGGAGGGATAAGTCAACGTTTAATACACGTTGCTGGGTAGCCTATTCCCATGACAACGGCGAAGTCTATGTATTCAAAGTCATAGCAACAAGTCTTAGAGGATTCAGTCTCTAAGCACAACGTTACATGCGGAACGGATTTAGACAATTCGCATGCTAGCCCGACTCAAACGGTAGTCGGTAAAGGTTAATCAAATCCGTTAAAGGCTTGGGGTTAGCCAAAAATCCTAAAGTCAGCGCCTAACACGCGTCGCCGGGTAGTCTATTCCCGTGAGAAAGACGAAGTCTACGTATTCGAAGTCGTAGCATCAAGTCTAAGGGAGTTCATTCCTTTAGCACAACGTCACATGCGGAACGGACTTAAGACAATCCGCATGTAAGCCCGATTCAAACGGTAATCGGTAAAAGCATGACAAATCCGTTGAGGGCTGAGGATTTGCCAAAAATCCTAAGTCAACGTCTGATACACGTTGCTGTTTAGTCTTTTCACAGGAGAAAGACGAAGTCTACGTATTCAATATCGTAGCACTAAAAGAGTTAACTCTTTTAGCATAACGTCACATGCGGAACGGACTTAAAACAATCCGCATGCTAGCCCGACTCAAACGGTAGTCGGTAAAGGCGCATCAAACCCGTTGATGGCTGAGGATTTGCCAAAAATCCTATAAATATGCGAGTCATTGACGCATCAACTTTATGAGTTGGTCTCGTGACTCGAGCATCCAACGACCTTGGGATAAGATCCATGCTCCAATTCCTTAAGAGCTTAAACCGTGTGTACTCCAGCAGACGTACGAGTATAAACTGTGTCAAATGCCGAACAGTGCATCATAATGAAGCCTGGACGCCGGACAACGCGTCGCAATGAAGCTCAAACGCCAGACAACGCGTTATAGATGAAGATTCAACGCAGTCAATCGATGATAAGTTCTGTGTTGAAGCAGCAAACTCGAGCCAAAAAGTCAAGAAATCAAGAATCGACTTCAAGTTCAAATTCCAACAACGGTCAGACAATAAATGCAGCACCGGAACCCCTACAGGCATTCTACAAAGCACTGAATAGCCTGAAGGAATTGAAGGAATCCAGAACAGAAGTCATTCCAGAGTCCCGTTACACCGACTGAAGGTTGGGGCAATCACATCCAAAGTATTCCAGACTCTTCTATAAAAGAATGAGACTGAAATACTTTGGAGGGGGTATCTGTAGGCGTATAAAATTGCCTATAGGTCCCTTAGCACAGCTCGATGCCGATTTAACAAACGGACCACCGGGCGACGTATCCAAACAAGACCGTTAGCTCGCCAACGCTGAAGCCAAGCTATACGCAACGGAGCAGGTTAACGAGGCGACAAATCGCACCCAAGCATTGGAATGCATCCACTCGCACGCGGAATCAAACCAATGTTTAGGTGAATCACCGAGTCATCTAAACAAGAGCGAACTCGGATGAATCACGATCAAATCAACATCAATTCCGGACTCAAATTCAGAAGTTGGTTTACTGCCATATCAGGAACCCGACTCACTGCCATATCTGGAATCAAGTCAACAAGTCGTTGCCAAGTCAATCAACCACACAAGAGAACCAGAACCGGAAACAAAGGACGAAACGGACAAACACCCGGGGACTCGGCCGAAACCGAACCACCCCAGGGTGGCTAAGGCCGAGCCACCCATGGGTGGCTAGGCTCAGAACTGTGCGCGGGCACAGTTCTGAGTGCCTATAAATAGGCCTTGTGCTCATTTGTTTCAAGGGGGGAAATTTTGGAGAGAGGCGAAGCCCTGCTGGATTGAAGACTCAGATCTAAAAAAGGCCGAGCCACCCTGAGGTGGCTCGGCCAAGGCCGAGCCACCCATGGGTGGCTAGGCTCAGAACTGTGCAAATGCACAGTTCTGAGTGCCCCTATAAATAGGCCTTGTGCTCATTTGTTTCAAGGGGGGAAATTTTGGAGAGAGGCGAAGCCCTGCTGGATTGAAGACTCAGATCTAAAAAAGATCACAACTTTGAAGGCTTGGAGACTTGGACTTTCAGATCCGGTGCTCGGCGATCACCAACGCCAAATAAGGCAGGAGTTCGAGAGGATTGGATTTGAGATCTACACGATCACACTCCGGATCTAAGCTTGGTTCTTAGATCCCGAGATTCGAGCGGTTGTTTCCTTGGTGAAACAATCCCTCCCGGCTATTATTCCCTTGGTGGAATATTACCCGTCATATCGTGTAGATCCGACCGGATCGAGATCACGCGGTGGTCCACGGCAAATAACCCCGGCGCAGGCAAAGAACCCACCAAAGCGAGCGACCGCAAAACAGGAGCTCGCGATTAGTTCGACAAATAAGGAAAATTGTAATCTTTACTTTGTTTTCTTTGATTTTTCATTGTAACCGGATCTTATAAAAAGACCGGATCTTTGTAACGCATAAAGTTGTTAACTGAGATAGCAATGATATCAACAATGAAGAAAGACACGATTTTTCCCGCGAAGGACAGCGCCAAAAAGGGCTTGTATCTCACACAACCCCCAACGACGAAATCCTTTGGGTTCATCCGGATTTGCTTGAAGATGAACAGTGGACGGCATCCACATCAAAGAAGAAATTAAACGGCAAAGGAAAAGAAAAGTCTTGTTATGGAGCCTCGGCAATTCCTGAGAAGAATGATGAAGAGATTCCAGCTTTACCGCTTTTTGAAGAAGAGCAAGAATCTTTGGCTACAAGAGGTGGGAATGAATACCATTATAAATATCCTGAAACCTCTAACCCAAATACTAAAACTCTTACGGAGCTGGGGTAGTTGCAACTCCTCCTGTAGCTACTGGGAAGCCGCAACAACCGGCTAAACAAAAAGAAAAGGAACCCTAACATAAAGAAGTTCAAATTCCGAAGCAGTCTCGTTTCAACCGACCGATTGGACGAGACAAACCGGAAAGCTCGAATACTCTATACCGCTTCGATGTCATGACTCAGTTAGCTAACATCCCAGCAAGGATCACGCTATACGAGTTATTACGCCTATCGAAAGATACCAGAGAAGCTTTACAAGAAGTCTTGGCAGACTCTGAAGTATTCCTCACTCAAATTAAGCCAACTCCTGAAAAGCCAGAGTCATCAGTTCAGCACTGCAATCTGGCAGCCACCAAATTTCCTTGCATTGCTTTCACAAAAGAAGATATGCAAGTTAGGAATTCGAAGCATGATAGACCTTTATATTTTACTGGATATATTGGTTCGAGCGTTGTCAATCGGATTCAAGTTGATCCGGGTTCCGCTGTTAGCATCATGCCACTACGATTGATGTACCACCTCGGAATTCCCGCCAGCAAGAATACTAGTGGGTCAAGACCGTTGGGAAAAATTCGGGTGAAATGTCAACTCGGAGACTTGAAGTCTGAAGTCACCTGCTATGTAATTGATGCAGAGACTTCCTATAATTTACTGTTAGGTCGCCCATGGATCCACAGTAATCTTATAGTTCCCTTGACCCTCCATCAGTGTCTGAAATATGTCGACACTAATGATGAGGTCAAGATGGTGGTCGCGGATAAGCAACCATTCAAGGGGTTAGAAAATTACTTTACTGACTCCCTTCTTTATGGTGCTGAATCCGATACTGAACCATCGGCTCATGGTACGGATAGCGAAGAAGAAGCTGATACCGAAGCTGGGCTCGATTATAGTGAAGGTCTTGTGCTAAATGACATTGAACCTCTTGTAATCGATCTTGACGGTGGTAATTCGTCGGATGAAAGTTGTAACTGGAAGCTTGCCGATGAAATAATAAACGATTTAGAGTACTCGCATTGTCTCGATAATGTAATGCAGGAATTGTATGAGGACCCTAATCTACACATGCCACTTCGTTCGTCTTGTACGACAACGAAACACATCCAAAGTTCATTCGGGACGACTATGATCCTACCCGCAAAGACAGGGAGTGAAAAAGAAATAGTCTTTGGAAAAGGGGAGCCATCCCCTACCCCAGATCTTTTCTTAGACACTAATTCGGATGATGAAGAACCCGGACGACATTTCTCTCGGTATAGTTCACAAGCGAATGGTTACATGACGAGCCAAGGCTATGACCTCTCGCTTGGTGAAGGTCTTCATTTTGGTCAAGGCGTCAGGGTTCCATCCCGTCCTGCCTATGTACCAAAAGGGAGACCTGATAATTATTACAGCTATAAAAGGGTTCTAGGTTGTGTTTCATCATCTGATGATGAATATTGCCAGCAGATCATTAGTCAGTTAATAAGTAAAAGCGGGTATTCATCCGATGCCTCAACCTGGGATTCCGATGTGAGCATTGGAGAAAGATTCAAAACCCTGATGTCGAATATGGCGACAGTTGATCCCTCCACAACAGAAGGAGACGATCAGTTGCCCATTTGGGAAGATCCTTGGATGCATTACATGAATATCCAATACGGCGATCGATTTGAGCAAAGAGAACCTCCTACTGAGGATAAAGTAATCCAAGTTAATATGGGTGACGAAAGTAATCCGAAACCTATATTTATTAGTGGTGATCTTCCGCCGGATGAAAAAGAAGAATTAATCGCCCTAATTAGAGAGTATATCGACGTTTTCGCATGGAATTATGAAGATATGCCAGGACTCGATCCAAATGTAGCAATGCACAACCTTAATATTAAACCGGATGTCAAACCCATCAAACAACAACAAAGACGGTTTCGTCCGCAAATTATGGAAGCAATAGAAACTAAAGTCAAGAAACTGATTGATTCAGGTTTTGTCAGAGAAGAACAACCTCCCGAATGGCTGGCCAATATTGTTCCAGTCCTTAAAAAGAATGGAAAGATCAGAATCTGTATTGACTTCATGGATCTGAATACCGCCTGTCCGAAAGACGACTTCCCCCTACCAATTACGGACGTCATCATTGACAACACATGCGGGTTTGAGAGAATGTCATTTATGGATGGATTTTCTGGATATAATCAGATCAAGATGCACCCAGACGATGAAAAGCACACAGCATTCAGAACACCCATTGGTGTCTTTTGTTATACTGTTATGCCTTTCGGTTTGAAGAACACCGGTGCTACATATCAACGAGCAATGACGAAGATCTTTCAAGAACACCTCCGAAAGACAGTCGAATGCTACGTTGATGACCTGGTCGTTAAGAGCCGTGATAAAAACGATCACATTAACGATTTGAAGACGATGTTCGATCTTATGAGGACTCACCAGTTAAAGATGAACCCAACTAAATCCTTTCTTGGAATGTCCAGCGGTAAATTTCTTGGGTTCGTCGTCATCACAAAAGGTATTCATATCGATCCTGATAAAGTAAAGGCGATACATGAATTACAACCCCCGAGGAATCTTAAAGAACTCAGAGGGTTGTAAGGTTGATTGGCATATATCCGTCGGTTTATATCAAATCTGTCTGGAAAATGTCAACCGTTCTCTAAACTCACAAAGAAAGGCGTGTCGTTCGTTTGGGATGAAGCATGCCAAAAGGCATTCGAAGATATTAAAACATATCTGGCAAATCTACCTATTCTCGTTGCACCAAAATCGGGCAGACCGTTTTTGATTTATGTCAAAGCGACGAGCCATTCGTTAAGTGCATTACTCACACAAGACGACGATAACGGTCACAAACAAGCTATGTATTATCTGAGTTGTACATTGGTAGGAGCTGAGTCTCGTTATCCGATGATTGAGAAAGAATATCTCGCCTTGGTATTCGCAATCGAAAAAATGCGACATTATTTAGTTGGACAGAAGATTTATGTCATTTCCAACATAAACCCTATCCGAGTATTCATGATCCAACCGGCCTCCATGAATTGGCGTTTAGCCAGGTGGGCTCTACTATTATCGCAATATGATCTGTACTTCAAGCAACAAAAATCAGTTAAAGAACGAGCTATTTGCGATCTTTTGGCGGAAAACCCTACGAAAGATGTAGTTGAGTTGTACGATGATTTGCCGGATGAAACTCACGAAGTTAATATCACCTCATATCAGAAAGTGTGGCAATTATACTTCGATGGGGATTCCCGCGCAACCAACGTGGCGAGCGCGCCCGGATGTTCTAAAATCTCCTCAGGAGTAGGGGTCGTTTTAGTTTCCCCAGAAAAGCATGTCTTACCTAGAGCATACTCATTGATCGAACCATGCTCTAATAACGTAGCCGAGTACAACGCATTAATAATTGGACTTAATTTTTCCAAAGAGCTGGGGATCGAATACCTTGAAGTTTTTGGGGATTCTCAATTGGTAGTTAATCAGATACGAGGAGAGTATGAAGTCAGGAATCGGGACCTGATTCCATACCACCAGGTGGCTATTGAGATGGCAAGCTCGTTTAAAGAATTTTTCATCGAGTACGTTCCGCGTCTCCAAAATGCATATGCAGACGTATTGGTGGCATTGTCGGTATCTCTGGCTCAGCCTCCCGAGACAGAACAATTAATTACAGTGAGAACTCACCAACGTATTGTTCCAATCTACTATTTGGTTGCCAAAGAAGCATACTCAACAAGAGTTGAACCCGAAGGTCGAGATTGGCGCTTCCCTATTATTGATTACGTCCTACATGGTATTTTACCTGAAGACGTGAGAGAAAGGGATTCGATTCGGCGGAGAGCACCGAGATTTTACTAAAACGCTAAAGCACAAATGTTATACCGACGGTCGTACGATGGTCTATTACTCCATTGTCTATCCAATACGGAAGCGGAACAAGCACTCAAAGAGGCGCATGATGGGACATGCGGTACACATCAGCCCGGTCCTAAACTCTGCGACCGACTTAGGAGAATTGGATATTACTGGCCAACTATGGTAAAGGATACAGGACTACGCCCGACGATGTCAAGTGTGTCAATTACATGCAAATTATATGCACCAGCCTCCAGAGTATTTACACCCATCAGCGACATCGTGGCCATTCGAAACATGGGGAATGGACATTGTGGGTCCTATCTTTCCACCTTCGGTTAAAGGGGACCGTTTCATTTTGGCAATCACAAATTATTTCTCGAAATGGGCAGAAGCAGTTCCACTTAGAGAAGTAAAGACGAGTGATGTGGTCAAATTTATTAAACACCATATAATATATCGATATGGTGTCCCAAGGCGAATAGTGCACGATAATGGTCCTCAATTCGTTAGCAACGCATTTATCAAATTCTGCGGCAAATTCGGGATTAAGGACGTTTCATCAACTGCTTATAATCCCACAGCCAATGGATTGGCTGAAGCTTTTAACAAGACTATTATCAAGATTTTGGCAAAACTTGTGAAAACCAATAAGCGAGATTGGGACGACAAACTCGGCGAAGCACTATGGGCTTATCGTACAACTGTCCGTACGCCAACTGGAGCAACCCTATATTCCTTAACATATGGGTGCGAAGCCGTCCTTCCTTTGGAAATACAAATTCCTTCCCTCCGCATCGCTCTCGCAATGGGAATGACGACGGAAGAACATCATCATAAACGTCTCGAGGAATTAGAAATGTTAGATGAAAAGCGCTTGGAAGCTCAACAACAGATCGAGTTTTATCAAGCTAGAATTTCCCGGGCTTTCGATAAAAATGTCCGACGATGAAGTTTTAAAGAAGGAGATCTGGTTCTTGCTGTCCGAAGACCTATGATTCTCAATTCTAAGAAGAAAGGAAAATTCCAACCCAAATAGGAAGGACCGTTCATAATAGAAACAGTCTATTCAAACGGCGCGTATCGCCTAATTACCCAGAATAGCAGTAAATTAATGATGCCAATAAATGGGAAGTTCCTGAAAAAATATTATCCGTAATATGTTCAGGATAACCTATGCAAAACGGAAAGTTCCTAGAGAATCCTGTATAGGATATTTCTGGATAACCCGAGATCAGCCGTTTGTTCTAAATGAGAAACTGATCATTCGAATATTCCATTTTTGATTATCATAAAATTCTTTTACGGCTTTTGGTGAGATGAGATTCAAATCTATAAACAGTTAATCTTTCCTCACGAAATCCCTCACTGATCAAATCGATCGACAAAGGGTCCACTGAAATCCGTCATGGATTAAAATATTTCAAACTCCCATTGTATCTGTTTTCTAGCATTCCCAATGCTGAAATTATGATACAGCGTCAAAATTAAGGGTATCGGTCCATATCAATCACCGAACCATTACGTGTCAAATACTTGTGTTTGACATCAAAATTGCCCGCTGAGTAGTTTGTACAAGTCAACAAACTCATTGTTATTTGTACCTCACTCCCTTTCTTTACCTGGTCAAACCTTACTACAGTTAGGACCACAACCAAAACTTCCTCTCGATTCCTTCAATGAACGAAAGGTCCACTTTTGAATTGAATAATTAAACCTTATGACAGTTAGGATTATTCAAACCAATCCAGATTCTCTAAGTGGAGATCCTGTTGAATATNGTTATAGTTTAGTTATGTTATGTACTGTTATAGACTCAAATTTGCATATATGCAGGGGGAGTAAGTATTATATGCAGGGGGAGTAAGTATGATTATTTTAAGTTTTAATCTGATACATAAATTATTTTGTTATCATCAAAAAGGGGGAGAATGTTGAATATCATATCTCCATGATAGTGTTTTGATGATAACAATTTATACAGTGTGTGCACTAACTTTTATATGCAGATTTCAATATCAGAATATGTACAAGTGCAAGTTGATTTCAAGGCATTTTGAAGTGAAGAAAATGAAGAACAAAAGAGATAATGTATTTTACATTTTCTTTACTTAGAATAATTGTACAAGCCTTGATCACACACACGCACACACACAATTTTAGAACATACTAACACAGGCTTAGTGTGTTGGTTAACTATAGAAATCCCCTATGTTAACCATTAGAATTATAGTTAAAACTTGATTATAAAAACTCCTTATAGCAGAATTTTTGATCTTAGTAGTCGACTAATTAGAATAGTAGTCGACTACTTGTGTATAAAACTCAAATACATGTTTCTGTCAATTTACAGTATAGTCGACTAATAGTGATTATAGTCGACTACTTAAGTGTTTGACAGAAACATAAGTTTCTGTGTTTTTACAGTGTAGTCGACTAATGTCAACAGTAGTCGACTACAGATACAATTTTTCCAGTTTTCAAAGTTTGAATATCTGACAGTTTATAGCCGTTTTTAAATGTTTTTAAAGTTTAAAAATTATCTTTTCAAGGGCTATAAATAGGTTATTTGTTCAGAAAAATTGTAGACACTTACATACCCATAAGCTTTGATCTTTGTGTAATTTTTCAAGTGAAAAACATTCAGATTTTGTGAAAAAGAGAAGTTTCTGAAATTGCCTCTAAACATTCATCAAATACATATCATTTAGGCAATTTACAGAGGTTAAAAGAATCCTAAGCCACTGCTGCACTTCACTACACATTCAAGGCTTATAGGATCAATTGTGTTCTTGCTTCAACAAGGATTTCTCTCGGGTGTGAGAGGGTTAATCTCTTGGTTTAGAGATTGATGTTTAAATTGGTAAGGTGTTTGTCAATTGGTGTTGCAATTTACAGGGACTTGCAAATTGGTCAGGTTTGCGTTTGATTTTGTAAGTTTATTCAAAATCATAGTGAAAACTCTCAAGCGGGATTTGCTTGGGGACTGGATGTACACCGGATTGGTGGAACCAGTATAAAATCCTTGTGTTTGTGATTGTGAATTTCTCTTTTCTCAATTTTTCTCCATCAATTTCTTCAAATCTTTCATATCTGTCAAGCATTCAGGCTCTGTAGTCGACTAATCCAACCTATAGTCGACTAATCTAGGGTTTCTACAGTTGGGGTATTGCTTCTAAACTTGATCTTTACATTTTCTATTATTTAGCAAATGCTCTATATGCTATAATGGGAAATATTCAAGTCAATTGGGCTGAGGTTTACTTTGACAATCTTCTGACTATTCCAAGAGGATTTCTTTCTTATGGTGCATTCCTAACTAAAATATTTGAAAAATTCCATGTCGATCTCCAATCTGAAAATTCTGTTGTCCGTTCAATTGAATTTTTTGGAATTTTAGTTCATATTTTGAAAATGTGGGATTGCTTGAACTGTTCTCTGCTGAAAATAAAAAACTCACATATCCATTTCTTGTGCAATTGTTCTATACTAATATAGAACGTGTGGGAACTATTGGTGGTTCTGAAAAAAATCAAAACTCTTGTTAAAGGAATAGAGATTGACTTAACTACAAAGTCAATTGGTAAAATCTTCAATATTCCTTATCAAGGAGTTTCTCTTAACTCTGTTAGGATGAATGATTCAGATCTGTTATCTAATCACATATTTCTTCCTGGACGTGGCAAACCTTTAAATAACTCAAAAAAACTTCGTCCAATTCCTAGGTTCATTGCTCGAATCCTAGCCTATAACTTGTTTCCAAAAACTGGAAGTTTTCATTTCATTTCCCTAGAATTAGCAAAAGCTCTATATGCTATAATGGGAAATATTCAAGTCAATTGGGCTGAGGTTTACTTTGACAATCTTCTGACTATTCCTAGAGGATTTCTTCCTTATAGTGCATTCCTAACTAAAATCTTTGACAAATTCCATGTCGATCTCCAATCTGAAAATTCTGTTGTCCGTTCAATTGAATTTTTTGATTCAAATGCCCTAACTAGGATGAAATTGACAAACTTTGAAATTCAAGAACATAATCCACAAAATGAACCTGCTCAAAATGAACCTGAACCTCATCAAGAAGAAATTCCACAATCCTCAACTCAAGCAGGAGCCTCTTCAAGTCAACCACCATCATTTCCTACAGAACCATCTTGCTTTTCAGACGTGCAATACAACACTTTGAGTGCACGTATCCTTGAACTTGAAACTGGTCAAAGAGCTCTATATGCACAGAATTCATACATCATTAGTAATCAAGAAGAGCTAATCAAGAAGTTTGAAGACTTGGATACAAAGCTTAATACGTATTTTCAAGGACATCAACCTCCTCCAGCACCTTAAGATGTTTTTATGTTAATTATCAAAACAATTATGTTATTATGTTTAAGTTTCAAAAACTATGTGGTTGTGTGTTGTTAGGACTTATGTAATATGTTTCTTATGTTGCTACTATGTCACTTATGTTAATTATGTGTTTTTATTTTCTATGATAATGTTTGGTTAGATAATACATGTGCTACATATTTTAAACAAATCATGGTGATGAACATTGTGGAACTTTTGATCTTTATGGCAAGTCTTTGCCTACCTATTTGGATGGGTGAAGTTATGGACTACGTTCATAACCTGGATGATTTGTTTGAAGTTTTAGCTCATGTTGAAGAAATAATGTCATGTTTAGCTTCCTCTTTTTGTTGATAACAAAGGGGGAGAAATAGTTATGTTTTGTTATGTACTGTTATAGTTTAGTTATGTATGTTATGTTATAGACTCAAATTTGCATATATGCAGGGGGAGTAAGTATGATTATTTTAAGTTTTTATCTGATGCATAAATTATTTGTTATCATCAAAAAGGGGGAGAATGTTCAATATCGGAATATGTCTCCATGATAGTGTTTTGATGATAACAATTTATACAGTGTGTGCACTAACTTTTATATGCAGATTTCAATATCAGAATATGTACAAGTGCAAGTTGAGTTCAAGGCATTTTGAAGTGAAGAAAATAAAGAACAAACGAGATAGTGTATTTTACATTTTCTTTACTTAGAATAATTGTACAAGCCTTGATCACACACACGCACACACACAATTTTAGTACACACTAACACAGGCTTAGTGTGTTGGTTAACTATAGAAATCCCCTATGTTAACCATTAGAATTATAGTTAAAACTTGATTATAAAAACTCTTTATAACAGAATTTTTACTCTTAGTAGTCGACTAATTAGAATAGTAGTCGACTACTCATGTATAAAACTCAAATACATGTTTCTGTCAATTTACAGTATAGTCGACTAATCATCATTATAGTCGACTACTGAACTCAAATTTCATTTTATCAGTTTCTGTCAAAATACAGTGTAGTCGACTAATGGGCTTTGTAGTCGACTACTGAGAAAATTTTCCGAAAACACAGAGTCTGTTTGAACTCAGTGTAGTCGACTAATGTCAACAGTAGTCAACTACAGATACAATTTTTCCAGTTTTCAAAGTTTGAATATCTGACAGTTTATAGCCGTTTTTAAACGTTTTTAAAGTTTAAAAATTATCTTTTCAAGGGCTATAAATAGGTTATTTATTCAAAAAAATTGTAGACACTTACATACCCATAAGCTTTGATCTTTGTGCAATTTTTCAAGTGAAAAACATTCAGATTTTGTGAAAAAGAGAAGTTTCTGAAATTGCCTCTAAACATTCATCAAATACATATCATTTAGGCAATTTACAGAGGTTAAAAGAATCCTAAGCCACTGCTGCACTTCACTACACATTCAAGGCTTATAGGATCAATTGTGTTCTTGCTTCAACAATGATTTCTCTCGGGTGTGAGAGGGTTAATCTATTGGTTTAGAGATTGGTGTTCAATTTGGTAAGGTGTTTGTCAATTGGTGTTGCAATTTACAGGGACTTGCAAATTGGTCAGGTTTGCGTTTGATTTTGTAAGTTTATTCAAAATCATAGTGAAAACTCTCAAGTGGGATTTGCTTGGGGACTGGATGTACACCGGATTGGTGGAACCAGTATAAAATCCTTGTGTTTGTGATTGTGAATTTCTAAGTTTGCTATTTTTCTTTGCAATTTATAATATACTTTGCATAAATTTTAAAAGCCCCCCCCCCCTCTCTAGTGTTCAAATGTATCTATTTCAGATCCTACAGATCCCACTTCGAGTTTCCTTTGCACCAGGAGACGGAATATAAAATTCTTCCTCTCCATCACCGGGTTCATCTCTACCAACAAACAAGAGACTAGGAGATAGAATATAAAATTCTTACTCTCCAATTTTGGGTTCATCTCTACCAACAAACAAGAGATTTAAAGACAAAATAACCAATTCTTTCTTTATAATCTTGGGTTCATTTTCCTGCGTGGGAAATGTAACCTACTTACATTTCAAAAAAAAACATGTTATTCATGCATGGGGGATGTTATCTCTATCCCTTACTAGAGATAAGCCTACATCTAACACATGTAGCCTACATATTCAATATTGTAGTTTAAAGTCTGGAAGAGTTTAATTCTTTCAGACCAACGTTATATGTGAAACGGATTTAGATAATTCACATACTAGCCCGATTCAAACGGTAATCGGTAAAGGCATATCAAATCCGTTGATGGCTGAGAATTTGCTAAAAATTCTATGAGTATTATGGCTATTTATTCTAAACGAGAATGAGTAATCATAATTAAAATCTCAATAAGCAAAAAGTTCACTACATTGACCAAAAGTGTTCAAACAAAACAGCATAAAAAAATGTGTATGTTCTCAAAATTACAATAGTTTGTAATGACGGATTTGATCTTCTAATTGGGAGAGCTCTGTCACATAAGCCAGTTCAAGCTCAGGTATCAAGTTGGCTTTAAAGTTTTCTTCATCAATGCTTCGAATTCTGGCGACCTCTTGCTCCTTGTCAGCAATGATCTTGTCCTGAAGATTCAGCTGTCGAAATAGACTCACCTCGTCTCGAGTTACCTCCACCAGATCAGACTCCAAAACTTCATGAGCATCCCTAGCTTTCGCAAGTTGCTCTTCCAAATGGGCTATCTCCGATCGACTCGATTCTAAGTCACGATACAGGTCAACCTTGATCTGTGTTTTCTTGGCAACGCTTACCCTAAGTTGATCAATGCGGGTTTCAGCCTCTGAAGTTCAGATTCAGCGGATTTCTGAGAATCACGCCATGCCTGCAACCTCAAGTCCATTCGAGGAGCAATATAAGAAGACGCACCATTAACACGAAGATTCTGCAGATGTTCAGTGTTTTGTTTAAGGTTGACTAAATAAGCTTCGATCGAGTCGGATAATTCAGCGCATCCGTATTCTCTAATTCCTGATACATAGCGATCGAGAGATTTCCTAAAATGTTCGAAGGGTGAACCTTTAAGGAGAATTCGATCAACCATGATATTTAGGAAAAGGACGAAGCTTTGGATGTCAGCGCAAATGACAGCTTTGTCCGGATCTTCATCTGCCAATAAAGCTCGGATACGATCGGACAATGATGAAGAAAGAGCTGTAAAGAGAACAAATAAAATAAGTACAAAAAATATGTACGCTTGCGCATAGCAACGAACGGAAACATATTACGTTCACTGGAAGACTTCACAACCGAGTTACCTTGGTTTGTCGAGGTTGTAGCAGGCTCTATAATAACCGGGATTTGTCCAGGAATAACACTCGTTGGTTGACTCACTATATCAGACGATTGTTCACTTGAAGCCTCCATCGGCTTCGGATCCAGGTCGACGAATCCTTGAGAGACAAGTTCTATAAACAAAAAAATGATGAATAAACACTCTGTTAATCCAATTTCGAAGCACGTTAAAGACGAGACGTACCAAGTTGAGCCGAAGTTGCAGTAAGTTTCTCTTCCACGGCAGCCTTCGACTCTCCAGCTTCATGAACAACTAGAGTCGGATCAGAAGTTGTAACAGGTTCAACTTCGATAGTATCAAAAGTCAGGGGAACGGTAGCCGACGGTTCAACTGCAGCCGGGGGACCTGTCAAAAGTAGGAAACCCAGGCCTTCAGGTTGATCACATGCACCAATGATAGTAGACGTACCAACTTCATTCGTTGGTCCTACAACTGCATTTCTTATTAAAAGAAGAAATAAGAGCTTAATTGAATACTTAAGTTCGGAAGTACATACCCCCTGATGTGCCTACTTCAGTAGAACCAACTCTAGTAGTTGGTCCTGCGGTGGCAGCAGGAGCTTGAACTGATAACAGATCGGAAATGCACTGATGCTCATCTTCAGAGATATCGAGATTGAAATCATGCTCATTAAAGTCTCTGACCTCCAAATCACGAGTCATTTCCTGATCTCTTGGCTCATTAACGGGAATATCTAAGGAGGCAGAAAGACCCGTTAGTAAGGGTATGAAGGAATCGAAGCAAATAAAACTAAAATTACCTTCAGTGAGAGTTGCAGGATCAGCAGCGCTACTACTCGCACTCACCTCCTTTAGTTTAACTAAAAGAAGATAAAGCCCACAAGTTAGTAGAAGAGGAACATGTTCCGATTCACTTATCTCCCGGAAATGCCCCCCAAATGAGAAAACATATGTACCTGTATCAACGGTTAGAGAGGTCGATGCAGTAGCTGGAGGAGCGGTGGTGTTCATACTGAGAGGCTCCTCATCCATCGCTTTGTGTACTTGTTGAATGAAGCTTGGTTCATCAACATTCATTAAGCCAGGGGAAGAGGGTTCAGCCAAAAATTCTCCTTCTTCTTGCTCATCTACTACAGAAAAAGAACGAATAAGATTTTATAAAAAAAGGGAGATAAGATGACAAAGAAAGATGGGAATGAAATTTCACCTTCTGCGCCAGCGGGAAAGTCTTGGGTAGATCCCTCTTCAAATAGAGGAGAAAGTTTACGTTGCCGGTGAGCAGTCTTCTTAATCCATTTTGACAAGCGAATATCTTTCAGAGATTCAGAACTCTCGTGACGAAATTTGGTACGTAGTTCGGTTCCTTGAGCAGAGTGAGGTTGAGCCTCAGAAGAAACAGTAGATCATGATCTCTTTCTGCCGATGAGCGGGGCGACATCTTCTTCCTCTTCTTCTTCCTCTCCCTCCCACGTCGGCCATCTGACAGTCATCTTGTTGGAAGTCGACAAAGGAATATTCTTTTCTTTCATTTGAACACCCTTCGAATGAGCACCTGGTGATTGGGGTGAAGAAGCTCAACGAGTTCTGTGGGCTACGGGAGAGGGAGGGATGTCAGCTTGTATTTCATCTCCGGTTTCATCCTCCTCACCGGATGTTTCGAAGTCATCACTCTCTTCGGAATCAGCTATTTGCTTTCCTTTGCAGGAAGATGTAGCAGGTCCCTTCCCTCTCTTAGAAGGTATAACTCTTCGAACTACGGCTTCCGCTTCTAGTTCAGAAATCTTCTTCTTCGTAATGGGCATGTTGGCGGCTAAAATCCACCGGCAATAAAGAAAAGTCATGTGAAGATTGGGCTCAGCGACGGGTAAGCTAAATTGAGCTTCTAAGCAGCCAACAACATTCCAAAACCAGGCTCGCACTCCATCGATAAGGCCTCCACAGGTCATTAGCCAATTTTTGGGATTCCCGACATATAGTTGGTCGTAACCGAATTGTCGCGCAAATCGGCAAGGAAAGTAAGGCTCGATTCTGCATATGTTTCTTGATCGGAAAACATTGTAGCCTGGTCGAATGTTCATAAGCCAATGGAAACTGCCCATATTGAGAGAAGTCCTGCTGGTACCAGGCATTTCCTCGTCAATGAGCATGTCATTATATGCACCGGAAAATCGGGGGAAACATTTATAAAATTCCCAGCACCTGGCATTCCTAAACTGCATCACCCTGTCAGGCCATTGTCGGGAAGGATTCAACCACTTACATCCTTCTAAAAGTTGTAGCAGTGGAATTTCTGGATCGGATACGTCGGGAGCTGACATCATGTCGGTTCGGTGGAGGACCAACCACGCCATCAGATATGTATATGGTAGCTCAACTCTCGACAGGGGAATCTTACTCGAAGGCTCAGCACCCACTTTTGTAAAAGTGTTGGCTAAATTGCGTAGACCGCTATGGATGTCAGCAATCATAGCAGAGAGTAAAGATAACCTATCACCGATGGCTAATTGCACAGCTAGAAAAAGAACCTCAAGAGGAAGAGCCTCTGAAGATTGATGCGGCACTACACACTTCTTTAGCCATATGGCCAAATAGCCAGAGAGAAGGGTCTCAGGTTTCATCCTCTTTGTGGTTTGCCACAAGAAAGTGCTGAATTTCGCTCCCCTCGGAAAACCACCTTCAGATGATCCGGTCGTATAAGACTGAGCGTTGGTCTTTGTGATTAGCTTGTTAATGTCAGAAGGGGTCAAGGTAGGTGATTCACAAACGACCTCACCAGTCGAGCTTTTGAGGTTATGGAACAAATAATCGGCGAACTGCTTCAGACTGACTTGAGCTGCCTTCTTACTCTTTACTTCAATCCTGGCTATGGCTGTTTGGTAATGGCAAGTTAATTCCCAAAGAATGTCATAAGCAGCAGAACCAGCCTTCTTCATCCTCGCAAGATGACGATTGGTTGGAAAATATTCTTGATAAGGAGTGTTCCCCAGTGGCAATCCGGACACTTTCATCATTTCGTGGAGTGGAAGCCCTAATTCCCCATACTTAGTGAAGAATGTATTGGTCTCTGGATTATAAGGCTCGAACAAGACGAGAAAGTGATCTACACTTATCGGGAGACCATGCATGCTGGCTCAGATTGGACCGTATAATCCCAAGTTCGCTAACTCTTGACCACAATGATTGAGTACGTAGTTGGTCATCCTAGACCACCATTTGTCTGGGAGCGAATGAACCCATCCATAACATCTGAATTTCGGAAGGGGGAATTCTCTGCCGATCCGAGCAAGCCTATTCTTTACTGTGTTAGCCTTTATCATCAGTTCATTCTGAGGCCCACTATCCGGTCCAAGTACCCCTGGATGAAGACCGCTTTATCATCAGTTCATTCTGAGGCCCACTATCCGGTCCAAGTACCCCTGGATGAAGACCGCAAATAGTGTGTCGACCACTGGAGCCAGGAGCGGTAATATCCTTACCAATGAACCCGCAATGGATGCGTTCATGGTCATCTGTCAAGTGCCACGACATCTTCCTCGAGACGGTTAAGTTCCTTAATTGCAGAATCGAGTACTGCCGAGGGAATGGGGGAAGGAACAGAAAATCCCCTTCATGCTCGTTTAACCAAGCTTCAGGACCACAGCAAAGATTATCCGGATCTTCAATCGAATCCCCGAACAAATAATCAGGTTTCTTTAACGGCTCGATGGAATCTCGTGTAGAGGTTAAAGGCGAGTCAGTCAACAGTTGACGCAACGTACGGCGACTTCCTTCACGAACCAGTTCAAGAATGCTATCATCACAACCCTCATTAAACTGACGGGCCTCTCTGACAAGAAAATCACCGTTGAAGGAAGCATGAAGAATACCACTCTGGCCCGGGTCTTCTCTATCAAAAAAGGTGACTGAAGAAAAAGGCACTACAGACAAATTTGGAAAACAGTTGGATGTAAGAGAGGCTAAGAGAGCAAGGCAAAGTACTCTAAGTAGTCGTGGCGGTATTCACTGTCGCGCGTTACCGCGGTAGTGTATGCTGCCGTGCTCAGCCGCGGTAATACGTGCTGCCGCGGTAACTGAACAGCAACCCTTGGTTTCAAAGAACCACGAGTTTGAGCCAAATTTGTATTTCGGTCGTGGTACACGTCTTGATTAAACAAGACATGTGTTTATAGCGTCAATCCCCTCGAAGGAGGATGTCAACTCTTCCCGGATGCCTCTCAAAGGAGGCAAACGAGGTTATATACACAAAGCAATCAATTTTAAACAGAGAAAAGCACAAAAAATTACCTCCAAACGATGTAGCGGTAGCCTCAACCTCCTCTGAAGCTTGGGTTGCGGATTTGCCCTTGAGGACCCTAGATCTTTTGGGCGACATAGTAAAAAAAAGAGATTTTGACCTAGAAAATGCAAAGAAATTAGGGTTTCGTCGAAATCTCAAATAAAAGTTGGAAATACCAAAGAAAACGAAACTTCAGGGTTGGTTTTTACCAGAAGATGACGAAAATCAAGTTTTGGTGGAGAAATAACCGAAGAGAAGGCTAAGAACCAAGAAAAGTTCGAAACCCTAGATCTCTTTCGAAGAAAAATCAATAAACTTTGAAGAGATGGGGAGGAGAAGAGTCAAAGAATACTTTTATAGGTGTTTTGATAGAGTTTCAAACTCAGATAAGCGGGGAAAAATGACCCGAAAAGGCCCAACATGGATCTTATAACCCGACTGACCGAAACTCGAGCGCGGCAGTCTACGCTGGCGTGCTCGAGCGCGGCAGTGGATTCTAGCGCGGCAGTTAATGTTGTCACGCTAGCGCACCACATCCCACTCTGACGCGCAGAAGCGCCATGCATACACAATGATCCCTTGGGTATTTGAATACAAACATCTACCGCTGTATTTGGAATACATACCTGAAAACTCCAATGAGTATATGAGTATAAACTGCATCTCCTTAAACCTCCCAACGGGTATATGAGGTTAAACTATTTCCCGAACACTCTAATATAGTATATGAGTATAAACTGTTTCTCCGCTCTTCAATAGCAGTTCTGATTCAAGACTTCGACAACGGACACGCGATAAACGCAGCACCGGAAAGATTTTAGCTATTCTACAAAGAACTGAATAGACTAAAGAAGTCAGGGATTGAATCCATTCACAAACCATTCTACGCAACTTTCTCAAAGTACTGAAGGAATTGCAAGGAAAGCTTATCATATCCAAAGTGTCCCAGACTCCTCTCTAAAATAATGAGTCTGAGATACTTTAGAGGGGGTATCTGTAGGCGTTAAAAAATGCTCATAGATATCCAAACACAACTCAAGGATGAGAAGAGAACAATGTGTATACAACAACAAAATACACCAACAGGGAGCTCAGGGTGGCGCGCCTTAGGCGCGGCAGCTCATGGTGGCACGCCTTAGGCGCGGCAGTCTATGGTGACGCACAAACTACTACGGGGTGTGTCGCGGCGGTTACAAAGCAGTTATACGATGATTTTCTAAAGTCCACATGGCGGTATATCAGAAATAGAATGTGTGCTGACATGGACAAGCAGTTAAACCACGAAAAAATTGGTTAAAAGTCATGGGAGAACAGTTTCAGGCACGATGGGACGTGGTTGTAACCGCTCCTTTGGCCGCGGTAGTCCACACTAACGCGCCAATAGCCACGGCAGTGTTGACTGGCGCGGCCAAAGGGATGTCATATGGTCAGTTATTTCATCCCCGTTTCCACTGTTGTGCACTCCTCCCCCTATAAATACCTCCTTAGACACGAAATAAAAGACAGAGAGCAGATTGGGGCATAGAAGACTTGAGCTTTTGGTGATTTTGAGGAAGAGAGAGAGAATCTTCACCTTCATAAACATCACTTGGTGATTCCTAGAGATCTAAGCTCAGACTTGATCTTTGGAAGAGTGAAATCTTACATCAATAAGATATTCGCTTCAAATCCCTACTTCGATAAATGAAGGAAGGATCTTTAAACACCCTCACAATCTGTGAATTGGTGGTCCATGAGCCAAAGCACTCCCGGCACAGGCAAAGTCCCACAAAACAGAATTCGATAAACGATTTCTGTGTTATTTTCTCGAGAGTTGTAATTTGCTTATTTTTCATTGTAATTTTCTGTAAACGATTGAAGTTTTAATGGAATCGATAATGGAAACAACTTTCGCTGAAAACACTAATGAACCCAAAGTGGATCCGGGTAAGGAATATTTTGATAGAGTTTCTCTCTCCCGTATGCAAATTTCTGACTCCTTATCTAATCCTGCTAAGCCATCATCTTCCCGTTCTCGGTCTAGAGCTTCCACCTCCTCCACTTCTGATATCTGTGCCCGATTGGATCGTCTTGAGACTCAGGTCTCAACTATTCAGAAGGACGTTAGGACCATTCTTAGTTATCAGCGTCAGTCTCTTGGGATTCCGGATCCATCTTCCAATTCTGATTCTGGTTCTGATGAGGGGTCTGATGAAGGATCTGCTTTTGGCTCTGGTTCAGGATCTGGCTCCGGATCTGATGATGGTGGTGATTGACTCGTTGATTATTGGATTTTATGCTTATGGTTATGTTTATGTTTTGGTGAACGAAAACTTGATACTTATGTTTTGTTTTAAGTTGTAATAACTCTATGGTTTGTGTGGAAAACTATGTAGTATTGTGGAACAAATTATGGTTATGTTTGCTCATGATTTTATTTTGGTTTTTAATGATGCTTTGTGATTGATTTGGCCTGTAAATTTCAAATGTTTATGGTTGTATATGGATGGATATGGTTGCTTAGCTCCTATATATGATCTTTATATGTTATTTATGCAAATTGACAGGGGGAGCTTTGGCCATGTAATTGATTATTTATCTGTGCTTGAATACAGGGGGAGCGTTGCTCCTATTTATATTTTTTCCCCCTTTTTGATGTTGTCAAAGGGGGAGAAAATCTATATATTGATGTTCATGTGGTTTTTTCATATTCATGTTATATATGTTTGGTTTATATGTGGTTTATCAACATGTACTTCGTATCATTAAATAAATTGTTTGCCATCATCAAAAAGGGGAAGATTGTTAGCCCTATAGTTTTGATGATGATTTGTCAAACAATTTATTGCTAATATGTTTTCTAGTCTTTGTTGTTTTGCTTTTCTCTGTTCAGGTAATCCAACACACGACAATTAAGAGTTGAAGATTCAAGTTCATGCGTGTGCATTCACCTAGGTATAAGAGTAGTTTACTTACATATATTGTATGTTTGTATTTAAGCTCAATATATGAACACTTAACACAGATTTGATGTTTTCTACCATATAAATGATTTTTCATCAAACTTTGTTACAATAGTTTTATGTTTACAGCTCATTCTTACTTTATTATGTACAAAAATTCCTTTTCAAACATGTTTATTTTATCATTTAGAAACTTTTTCCAAAGTTTTACTATTTTTGGAATTGATTTGATATTTTTAACGTATTTTCAAAATCAGCCCAAAACCTGTCAATTATCATGTATCAGTTTGCGGTCGACCGCCAGTAGTTATTTTTCATAGTCTGCCTTTTATTGGATCGTGGTCGACCGTGACGGTCGACCGTGGCTCATCCAGAGACTTTCACGGTCGACCGCCGCGGTCGACCACCAGCTTTTAATTTCCTTTCTCAGCTTTTTTTGTGCTTCGCAGTCGACCGCGAGATTTTTACGGTCGACCGCCGAACTCATTATTGCCTTCCAATGGCTATTTTCTGATTTGAATCTCTGGGGCTATTTTGGTCTTTTCAAGTTTGTTTTGGTTGATATTTTGAGTGGTTATAAATACCCCATTGCTCTTCTCTTTCAGCAACTAACAAAATACAAAGAGTTTTGTTTTACATTAAGTTTTAACAAAGGTTTAAGAGGTGTTTAAAGAGCTGTTAAGCTATTTTCATCAGTCTGTTTCAAAAGAAGTTTCCTACAACAAGAAGAGGCTTTCAAATTCCATCATCCACTGTTCTTCTTGTCTATTAAGAAGTTTTCCTAACTCTTTTCACATATAGCTTACTATTTCATTTTTATATCTTAGTTATATTTATTGAGTTATACATTTTCATTCACTGTTATTACACACATTGTATTGAGCTTAATATTCCATACTATATATTATGGGTTGTGGTGTGTGATTTAGTGAGTGTGAGCTTCATTTGCTTTCTCAATTGTTATTGAGAACAAACCATTGTATTTAACCTTTATTTGTGAGTATCACTTGTAATACACTTGTACACCGAGAGAAGTGTGAGGCGAGAGATGAGGTCGAATCCAATAGGAGTGGCGTCGGTTGACGAACCTAGGGAGAGGTTGCATCCGAGCACTTGAGGAGGAGGACACGGGCTAGGTTCCTACACTTAGTGTGTAAAGTATGATTGCATAGTGTTTGTTGTGTGAGAGTTTTCGGTAAGCTTGTAAACCGAGTGTGTAGAAGTTTAGGCTTCTAAACCGGATTGTGATAGTGGAGATCTCCTCGAGGTGAGGAGCGGGGACATAGGTCATGGTGACCGAACCTCGTAAACATATCGTTTGTCTGTGTTTTGCTTAGCGTACTTTTATTTGTGCTTATTCATATCATTCTTGCTCATATCTATCTTATATCATTCTTGCAAGAACAAATTAATCAATATAATTTTAATTAGCATTTAATCGGGATTAGATTAGCATAAGACCCTAATCACCCGGTCTAGCAGTGGGTTTGTGACATTGAGAGTGAGCTTTCATTGTGTTCTTATCCATAGTAGAGAACAATCATTTATTGTATTGAGCTATTATTATGAGATTCACTTTGTATCATACTAGTACACCAAGAGGAGTGTGTGGTGAGAGACGGGGCCGTCCCAAGAGGAGTGGGGTAGATGGTAATGCCTAGAGAGAGGTTGTAATTGCTAACACTTGAGGGAGACACGGGCTAGAGACCAACACTTGAGGTGGTAGTTAGTGTGTTTACATTATGAGTGATTGTAAAGTTTTCGGTGAGCTAGAAAACCAAGTGTGAGGTGTAAACATTGTTCGGGTGAGCGTAGAAAACCTGGTTGTGATAGTGGAGATCTCCTCAAGGTAAGGAGCGGAGACGTAAGTCGTGGGGACCGAACTCCGTGATCATATCGTTTGTTTGCGTTTGTCCTTGGTGTTCATTTATATCCTGCTTATTATTTATATCACCTTGCTTATGTTTATTGCCCACTATCTTGTTTATCTTGTTTATGTTTATTTCACCCTTGTGTTAGTTTCTTATCCTTGCATATATATTTTATTGCATATCTTATTTACAAGAATATTTGTTAATTAGTTTTTATTTGGCATACATCGGATTAGATTAGCATAAACCCTATTCACCCCCCTCTAGGGTTCTTTCTAAGTGGCATTAGGGTGCTTTCAAACATGTCCTCGTCTAGAAATAATAATATTAAATGACTTATATAAAGCTGTAACTTAAAATTAAGATCATTTAAACTATTTTTTTAAAATAAATAAATAAAATGAAGATAATCAAAATATACCTAAACACAACTTGAATGAAATTAAGATATAAGACAATTTAATGTTTAAAAAATATTATTCGTAAATAATGTGTCATCAAAAAGGTCTTAATCAATTAACCAATCATAGGATATAATAAGCAAAACATTAAGAAAAACTCTAATAATTTGAATTATTTTTTCTCCATATTAATCCTCTTCTTCAAAGTTGAAAGAGTTGATTCTTTGTCCATTTCTACAAAATAAAAAACATGTTTATTTAGTAAATTTAATATAAAGAATTATATGTTAAAATTAATTAATGTATAAATAAACCAAACTGGTTGTATCCTTATTTTTCCACTTGTTGTAGATAGGGTTTTAAATGCATAAGAGTTAAGCGTAGCAATAAGTGTTACATCTAAAATCTTCTTTTTGTCTTTGCTATTAGTGATGAATATCAGTGTGGATAAGCTT
>NC_033798.1:15230768-15298186 GCF_001876935.1 Asparagus officinalis
TTATACTATATGATAAGTATGCTCCTCCTATAAGCTACAATGTTATTACTCCTCTTATAATATATTTATACTCTCTCTCTCTAGTATATAAGTATACCTCTCTTATATAAGTATGTATCATACTATGTATATATAAGTATACCAGGTTGTACTCTTTTACTTTATTATTTCATATATACTAATATTTTTTTTTTTTTTTTATTTTTTTTTTTTTTTTTTTATATATACATATTATATATAATATAATTATATATAGTATATATATATATTATTATAATATAATGTTATATATATTATATCTTTATTAGATATAAGTATATATAAGGAATACTCTCTCTTATATAACTATACTCTCTCTTATATATGTATAATATATATGTATATATATATATTTATACTCTTATATAAATATAATTATATTATATGTACATATAAGTTTATGTTTATATATATGTATAGATATATAAATATATATTTATACTCTTATATGTATTTATACTATTATATAAATATACTTATATATGTACATATAAGTTTATGTTTATATATGTATATATATATATATATAAATATACTTATATATGTATAATATATGTGTATATATATTTATACTCTTATATATATATATATATATATATATATATATAGGGAGAGGTTCTAATAAAAACCTAGAGAACTAAAAACCAATCCTAACCCTCCAATCTATCTAATCCAATAGCCTACATTTCAATGGCAGAATTGTAAATATAGACAAATTTAATACACATCATTAATGTGAAAAGGGTAAAATTGGAACAATTAATTACATAGTTCTCCATTTCCCCATGCAACTCTCTCTCTCTCCAAAATCACAGCAGCTCTTTCCTCTCACGTTCTCCTCTCTCTCTCTCTCCTCCATTTCCCAAAAGCTTGAACCAGCCCCCTCTCTCTTCCTCTCTCTCACCACCACAAACACCACTAACTCCTGCTCTCTGTAACTCACTTCCATCTTCTATCAAGCTTTGATCTTCTATCTTCACATGAAGAACACAACAACAATTCATTAAAAATCATCCTAACCATCCAAGTTTTCGCTGGAGTGAATCTGGATTCACTCCATTGAATCTGGATTATATTGAAGCTCGATTCATTGGAGTGAATCCAAATTCACTGAATTGAATCCAGATTCAGTGAACTGAAACTCGTTATCAAACAATAGCAAATCTGCAAAAAAAAAAAAGAATAAGAAACTTATGGTAAAAAACAAGCTATAAAATTTTAAACCATGATAAGATTTCACATTTTACAGCAAAAAGTTACGATTTTTATGGTAAAAAGCAAACACCTCACATAACTGAATCTGGATTCACTGCAGTGAATCTAGATTCACTCATGCGTTTATTTCTTCGAAATTACAGTACATGCATTTATTTCTTCAACAATTCATTAAAAACCATCTTAATCATCCAAGCTTTCGCTGGAGTGAATCTGGATTCACTCCAGTGAATCTGGATTCACTCCAGTGAATCTGGATTCACTCCAGTGAATCTGGATTCACTCCAGTGAATCTGGATTCACTCCAGTGAATCTGGATTCACTCCAGTGAATCTGGATTCACTCCAGTGAATCTGGATTCACTCCAGTGAATCTGGATTCACTCCAGTGAATCTGGATTCACTCCAGTGAATCTGGATTCACTCCAGTGAATCTGGATTCACTCCAGTGAATCTGGATTCACTCCAGTGAATCTGGATTCACTCCAGTGAATCTGGATTCACTCCAGTGAATCTGGATTCACTCCAGTGAATCTGGATTCACTCCAGTGAATCTGGATTCACTCCAGTGAATCTGGATTCACTCCAGTGAATCTGGATTCACTCCAGTGAATCTGGATTCACTCCAGTGAATCTGGATTATATTGAAGAATAAAAAACTTATGGTAAAAAACAAGCTATGAAATTTTAAACCATGAAAAGATTTCACCTTTTACAGCAAAAAATTACGATTTTTATGGTAAAAAACAAACACCTCACATAACTGAATCTGGATTCACTGCAGTGAATCTAGATTCACTCATGCGTTTATTTCTTCGAAATTACAGCACATGCATTTATTTCTTCAACAATTCATTAAAAACCATCCTAACCATCCAAGCTTTCGCTGGAGTGAATCTAGATTCACTCCATTGAATCTGGATTATATTGAAGAATAAGAAACTTATGGTAAAAAAACAAGCTATGAAATTTTAAACAAAAAGAATAAGAAACTTATGGTAAAAAACAAGCTATAAAATTTTAAAACATGAAAAGATTTCATCTTTTACAGCAAAAAATTATGATTTTTATGGTAAAAAACAAACACCTCACATACTGAATCTGGATTCACTTATGCGTGTCTTCGTTTTTCAACTGGTTTCTTCAAAAAACAAAAAACTTTTCAGACTAAAAGGTGAAATATTTCACCTTTTACAACAAAAAGTTACGATCTTTAAGGTTAAAACTAAAACTTTTAGACGAAAAATCAAACAAATTTTATAAACTTACCATTAAAGCGTCAAAATAATTTAACAGCCCACTGAATCATGAAGACGAAGGTTGAAGAAGACCGTGAAGACGAAGCGTCAAAATAATTTCATAAACCATGAAGACGAAGGTTGAAGAAGAGAGAGTTGCTGTGATTTTGGAGAGAGAGAGAGAGAGGTTGACATATATAATTTATATTATATATATATATATATATATATATAATTTATATTTTTTTTATATATGTTTATGTATAATACAATTTGTTTATGTAATTTCTATAAGTACTTATAAATTTTTTATGTATAATATATGAATGACATGAATATTTTAGGCTATTTAGTCTAATGGTAAACTTTAGGAGTTTGGAGAGGAGGTTAGTGATTCAAATTCTAGCAATAACATATATATTTAAAAGTCTTTGATAGGGCCTTGGGGCTCTTTGAATTCTACAATTATTTTTAATTTTGTTTATTTTTATAAATTCAACAGCCCCTTTGATATCTACAATTATTTTTAATTTTGTTTATTTCTATAAATTTTATAATTATTTTATATTATTTTAATTTTTGTATTTGTAAGTTACATAATTACAAATGATTAATAATATAATTTTTTAATCAAAATTGTGTCTATTTTTACCTTTTTTTTCTTTAAAACTTAAAAAAATTTAAAAAAATAAAAATTTTTAAAACCGGGCCGGCGCGATGTCCGGCCCGCTTAGACCCAGGCCCGGGTCTAGGCTCTGGTTTTCCCCGGCCCGGGCCCGATATTCCGGGCCGGTCGGGCCGGCCCGGTCCGGATGGACACCCCTGTAAAACCCCAAAAATTTAAATATTTTAAGATAAATAATAATGAATATGTTATATATGATAAATAACATATTTTTTATGTTTGAGTATGCTAGGAATTGATTTGAGATCAATTCAATGTATATGTGTGGATATATGAGTGCAAATGCACAAAACATGCACGAAGAAGAAATCTGAAAAATAATAACCAATTATGAGTTTATATATTTTTTATACTGATACAGTAAGAATCTAGGGCAACTCAAAAGACAAAAATTGTAGGTCTCTTCATCAGATTTCCAACAAATCTTAGATCATCTCATTCTGAGATCATATGTGAAAGTTACAGCTAATATACGAAAGACTTTTTCCCAAACAGACTGATTTGAGTCTTAGTAGTCGACTACTAATATTAGTAGTCGACTAATCGGGCTGATTTCCAATTTTCTAATGGGTTTCGGGTCGGTTTTGGTTTATATTCGAACCTGTCACGTCATGCTTCTCAAAAAACCCGGGAATCGGAATGTGAACAAGCATGCGACGTATTAGATTGAGAAGAAATATATATTAATTTTTTTCTTTCTTTCTTTCCTTTTCATTTCTTCTCAATCTAATACGCTAAGCGTCAAGCAAAAGAATATCTATCACAGGTCCATGATCACAATAGTAAGAATATAATAACAACCCAGAATAAGAAATAGACATATCATCAAAAGTAGATCATTCTAGATATAAAAATATGGGTCAAATATACCCTTATTACAAAAACGATCAAACTAGGAATATAAAAATACATAGTCCATAAAAAAAGAAAGTACTGCTAAAAATACGAAATCTATTATCAAACTAAAGAAAAATATGATAAAGAGTTCTATTGTCCAACTACTACGACGGAAGAAAACCACTACGCTTCAGCTTGTTCTTCTACTCTGTTTACAAGGTACTCCTGCTGAGAATCCTATGGCTCCTATACGATTCCGAACTGAGGTTGTCCATCTCCTAAATCCAACGTATACCAGAGAAAATAGGTGTACGTCAGCGTGCATGGCACATGGCAAGATCCCACATGGGAGAAATGAAACGGTCGAATGACCAAGGCAAAAATAGATATAATAATAAATAGAAGCATGCAGCTGGAATACTAAAAACTAGATGAAATCCACCAATAGTATATAATAATCAAAGAATCTAAAAATCAATCCGGTGACGAGGTCATGTAGCTAGCAATCAGAACAATCATCCAAGTAACAAGGTCATACAACTAGATGGAATTAATACTTAAAAATCTACAATAAGAGATGTAGTACGTCGAGCGAAATAATCCAAACAATGAAACCCTCATGTATATATCATATGTCTCAAATTGTAGATAATTAAATATTAACCCCGATCTATGTATGAAAAGAAATACAACTAGCCTACATCTCACAAGAAATCATACCTAGCCAAGAAACAAGGTCATGTAACTAGTCATCCTATAACAGGTCACTGGTTCACATCTCACACAGAGTCAACACTCATATTATCGAATAATTAACTGTTCACAAATGCCCTACGTACATTCAATACCGCTACACAAACTCGGTCAGAGGACTACACGTAATCCATTTTCAGCCTGGCCCGGACTCAAGCTAAACTCGCGTGAATATCAAATTCACGGACCAAAGTAGCGACACCGATCTACTTTGACCCAACAAAACAACCCAACAAACAAATGTGATCATGATCATTAGGGTTGTTTCTAATTTCATTTTTAACATATAAATCATGCTTAGGACATGTTTAAACCCTAGTTCGACCTTTATTTGAGGTTTCTTGTTAATTAATCATGCTGAAACCATAGGTTGGTGATGCCTAAATGAGATAAATATGTTTATATAAAATTTAACATCTATTCAGGAGTAGTTTTTATCATGTGTGGATAAATTATATGGTTTATATAAGAACTAAATGAGGAAAATGGTTAATTAGATGGTTAAACCCTAATTTGAAGGATTTAAATATTTAGTATCATGTTTCAGATAGCTATGTTGCATAAAAACAAGTTCAAGCATTCGTTTTAAATTTATGGTGTGTGAAATCAACAAATAATTAATGTTTGTGCACGGATGTGTGCATGTTTCTGCTTAGTAGTCGACTACTAAGAGTAGTAGTCGACTACTAATGTTCAGTTTGGTTTTACAGAAGCTGTCTAATTACAGAGTAGTCGACTAATGTATAGTGTAGTTAACTGCTAATATTGATTCATATATTATAGAGTCTGGATGGGCTCAGTGTAGTCGACTACTAAGGTTAGTAGTCGACTACTAAGACTTTTTCCTGAACTTTTTGTTGGATTGTTTTGAGATGTGATCGTGGGGTTCGAGTCGCACGATAGTATACGTATAGACATGAATATACATGAATAGTACTGTGGCACACACATGAGTATCCCAAAGAGGATTTGACACGTGTTGAGTGATTACACTTGAGTTGGAGTAGTTTAAACACATGTTAGATATCGTTAATTGGCTCAGCTCAGTACTATATGAGATAGTGCGTCGATATACCAGATTTATATAGTTTATACATATGTCGGATATCATTAATGGGCTCAGCTCAGTACTATATGAGATAATGCGTCGATATGCCAGATTTATACAGTTTATACATATGATGGATATCGTTGATGGGCTCAGCTTAGTACTATGTGGGGTATTGCGTCAATATTCTATTTGTACAGGCCATTGAGTCAGGTTTGAATGATTTGTCTAGCAGTCCGTCCGTATGAGGGTGCGATGAGGCTTGTAAGCCGTCTTTTAGGATACCTATATAGTAGGTCGTCCCACACTCATGTTATGCACTAAGATCGCGATGAAACTAATGAGCCGTGTACATTGTTTTAGGATACCTACGGGGTAGTTCGTGTTGCATGATAATGTGATAAAATCAAAATCTTGCAAAGAATTAAAATGAAATGATTATTTGATAGCCTGAGTTTTAGTGGATACCAAAAGTGTTTATGTCACACTACTGAATATATATATATATATATATATATGACCGAGATACCTTACTCTTGTGAGTACATGAGAATTATATGTTGATGTCCATTATGGTGTTTTATTTTCTAGTGATGTTTCTTTCCATAGTTCAGTATTAATATTTAGGTATGTACAGTCTGAGACATATGGTATATAATGAGGGTTTCCTTATTTCGATTATTTTGCTCGATGTAATACTCTTGTGAGAGGCATACCCGTTTTCGCCAGCAATACCATTTTTTAGAGTTTCACCACTAGTTCTACTAATTATGCCTATTAAATAGGTAATACCAATGATTTCACCATCACCGTAACTAGTTGTGGATGGAACCACAAAGCAGGAGGCTTGTCTCTGTAAGATAAGAAAGATATTAGACATTGAGAGCATCATAGTTTTAGAGCACACCGGATACATGTGCAGCCTATAAATGAATGAAACATGTGGAAATTTCTTAACGTCGACTCGGTATCAAAGTAGAAGCTAGATGTATTTAGCACAGATGATATTAACGGGGAATAGCACCAGAGGATAGCAATAATTTTAGATTTTTGCTGGAGCAGTGAATATCACTTGTTTGGGAAAATTTTGTTTTTTTTTCGACAAGCAGTTAGAGCTAGTACGACTTAAGCATGGAGATATGCCTATAATTAATTATGAAATTAAGACCAGTACGATGACAATGATAAGGGCAAGAGACCTATTGTGGGATCTAGAGGACCCATCAGTGGGATAAGAATTTTTATCACTAGCAATAAAGACAGTATAAGAAGAGAGCACAACATGATTCGAGAGCACCGTAGCAGCGCAGGATTCAGGATACATGTTATAATTGTAACAAGATCGGACATAGGACGAATGATTATCACAGTACACCAGTAGGAGACCAGTATAACAGAGGTCAGAGTCAGCAGTCTCAGGGTCACGGTTACGGCCAGCATCGAAGGATAGAGGCACTACCTATTATTCCGAGGATTGAGGGCTAAGTAGACTAGAATTGCGTTATTCGGAGTATTCCTCAGAGTCAGATAGACCCATATATTCCATCGCACCCAACGCAGTAGGTGCCGGCCACCAACGGAGTTTATGTAGTCGTACCGCGTGATCATAATGCGAGAGGAGTTTTTATAGTAAATTCTTTCCAGCTCGAATCTTGTTTGATTCAGGAGCTTTGCATTCTTTCATATCTTCATGGATAGGCTTTAGCTTGTAGCACATCCCTTAGATATTCCGTTATTAGTTTCTACTCCTCTAGGGGAGGTGTCCCTATTAGAGAGTATATGTAAGAGATGTGTCGTCAGTCTAGATGAATTTGAGTTCATCTTTGACCTGATCATTTTGAGGATGTCGAATTTTGACGTCATTCTTGGTATGGATTGGTCATCATCCTACCATGTCTGTATCGATTGTTTCGCTAAAACAGTCAGCTTGTGAGTATCCGTTGGGTTTGTATAGATAGTAGCAACCTCATAGGGTAACCAGAATGCGGAGTCATTGCTACCATACATAGAAGAGGTGATGGTCCGGGATCGGGGTGCAGATTTGAACAAAACCAAAGTTGTCTCAGAGTATCAGATGTCTTTCAGGACATACCTAGATTTCCTCTAGTGAGAGAGGTTGCTTTCCTGCATCGAGTTACAGTAGGCACCAGACCGATATTCTGAGAACCCTATTGTATGGCACCCGCTGAGATGATGGAGCAACAGACTCAGCTTGATTAGTTGTTATCTCAGAGTTTCATTCTCCGGAGTCATTTTCATGAGAGCACCGGTCCTCTTCGTAGAGAAGAAAGACGGTAGCATATGATTATGTATAGATTTTCGTGAGGTGAACAAGGTCACTATCTGGATCAGGTATCCACTACCAAGGATTTATGACTTGTTCGACTAGCTGCAAGGAGCACAACATTTTTCGAGGATTGATCTTCATTCTAGTTTTTATCGGTTATGGGTTCGGGAGATGGACATTCCCAAGACCGCCTTTCTGACTCGGTGTAAGTCTTTTGAGTTTCTTATCATGCCATTTGGGCTGACCAATGCACCCGCAGTATTCATAGACTTGATGGACTAGGTTTTTTGTCCGTACTTGGACTAGTTTGTGATCGTGTTTATTGATGATATTCTTATTTATTAGAGATCGGAGGCAGAGCATGAGCAGCATTTTTGTCTGGCTTTGCAGGCTCTACGGGAGCATCAGCTATACGCTAAATTTAGCAAGTGCGAGTTTTGGCTATCTGAGGTTAGATTTCTTAGCCACATCATTAGCAGAGAGGGCATTGTAGTGGATTCAACTAAGGTTGCGGCAATACTTAATTGGGAGCCACCCAAAATAGTTACCGAGATTCGTAGTGTCTTGGGTTTGGTTGATTATTGCAAGAGTTCATTCAGGACTTCTCAAAGATTGAGATACCACTTACACACCTTACGGAGAAGGGTGTATAGTTTTTTTGGGGCATGGAGTGTCAATAGGCCATTGAGACATTAAAGGCTAAGTTGACCATAGCGCCGATGTTAACTATTCCGAGCAAAGATATGACATTTGTCACAGATGCGTCATTAATGGGTCTAGGAGGCGTTTTGATACAGACCCAGAGAGTAGTGGCACACATTTTTTGTCAGTTGAGGACGCATGAGCAGAACTACTCCACACACGACTTGGAGTTAACAACAGTAGTCTTCGCACTGAAGACATAGAGACACTATCTGTATAGAGTACATATCGAGTTGTTCACTGACCATCAGAATTTGAAGTACTCTTCTCTCATAAAGAGCTTAATTAGAGACAGCGACAATGGGCCGAGTTCATCTAAGATTTACGAGTTTGTGATTCAGTACCATACGAGGAAGGCTAATGTTATAGCGGATGCATTGAGTAGGAAGCGTCGGCATCAGGTTGCGGCTTTGAGGTGCTAGTTGTATCGAGATCTTCACACCCTTAGCCAATTTGAATTTAGGCCAGAGATTTGCGGGAGCAACATATATTTGGGAGCTGTGTCAATGCAGCCATCTTGGAGTGATAGAGTAGTTAGAGCACAGCTAGAGGATTCTTGGATTCAAACTCGAAAGGAGGAGATTTTCAAAGAGGCCAATGCGGATTGGTCCGTTAGAGCAGATAGATGCCTTTGGATGAAAGGTCGATTAATGATATCAGCTAATGCACAGGTAAAGAAGAATTTATCTGAAGATACATTTTTAGTAGAGCGATATGCATAGGATGATCACAGAATATGGCTAAATGCTTTACTTACCAGTAGGTGAAGGCAAAACACTAGAGACAGACAAGAACCCTACAGCCTTTACCTATTCTAGAGTGGAAATGGACATATATCTCTATGGATTTCATAGTAGGGTTACCAAGGTCGAAGAAGGGGAACGATTCCATTTGGGTGATAGTAGACTGGTTGACGAAGTTAGCACATTTTATACCAGTAAGGACTACCTACACCACCGAGACTTATGTGAGGATCTTTATTCGGGAGATAGTTTGACTTCACGGAGTTCTAGATACGATCGTATCGGATCAAGGCTTAGTTTTCATTTCATATTTTTGGAGGAGCTTCCAGGATTCGTTCGGTAGTAGATTATCATATAGTAGTATGTTCCACCCGCAAACAGATGGGCAACGGAGAGAGTGAATCAAGTATTGGAGGACATGTTGTGGGCTTGCATTTTAGACTTCCAGAGTAGATGGAAGGACCACATTCCCTTGATCGAGTTCGCTTATAACAATAGTCATTAAGCGACGATTGGTATGGCCCCGTATAAGACATTGTACAGGAGGCCCTGTAGATCCCCGATTTGTTGGGCAAAGCTGGAGGATAGCTTATTACTTGGACCAGAGCTTGTGAGACAGATTACTGAGAAGGTAGCATTGATTAGAGAGCGCATTCTTTCCGCTCAGAGTCGGCAAAAGAGCTACACGGATCAGAGACGATGACTTTTGGAGTTTCAGATTGAAGATTTTGTCATGTTGAAGGTATCGCCAATGAAGGACGTTCAGTGATTCGGCAGACAGAAAAAACTTACCCTGAGATATGTTGGACCATTCAAGATTATAGAGCATGTTGGAGTTGTGTCATATAGATTAGATCTTCTAGCATCGATGTTAGTGTGCACGATGTATTTCATATGTCGATGCTCAAGAAGCACCTGCATGATGAGGAGCAGCAGAGGGTGATTGATACACCTGAGATTGAGATTCAGATAGATTTATCCATCATTGAGGTACCAGTTTGCATCATTACGAGAGAGGACAAGAAACTAAGAAATAAGGTGATTCCCTTAGTGAAAATTTAGTGTAACCAAAGCGGAACTAAGGAGGCTTTTTGGGAGCGCGAGGAGGATATATGTCACGACTGTTTGCACTTGTTTGAGCAGGTAATTTGATTAATTTAATTATGTGCTGCTTATACACATGATTGTCTATGTGTACATGTTTATATTTAACACTAGAATATGGGTATTAATACTTAACTCCTAATCACTTGGAACACATGGTATATATATGGGGGGTTCCTTGTTTGAATTTTTTGCCCAACGTACTAGTTCCTCTTAGTTAGAGGTTAAGTGGGAGCACTCATATTCTAGACTGTTAAGTGTAGATACTTCTGTAATACGTTTACAGAATTTCGGGGATGAAATTCTCTTAAGGGGGTAAGAATGTAGAACTCTAAAAATTTAAATATTTTGTGATAAGTAATAATAAATATGTTATATATGATAAATAACATATTTTGATGTTTGAGTATGCTAGGAATTGATTTGAGAACAATTCAATGTATATGTGTGGATATATGAGTGCAAATGCACAAAACATGCACGAAGAAGAAATCTGGAAAATAATGACCAATTACGAGTTTATATGTTTTTCACACTGATACAGTTAGAATCTAGGAAAACTCAAAAGATAAAAGTTGTAGGTCTCTTCATCTAACAAATCTTAGATCACCTCATTCCGAAATCGGATGTGAAAGTTACAGCTAATATACAGAAGATTTTTTCCCAAACAGACTGATTTGAGTCTCAGTAGTCGACTACTAATATTAGTAGTCGACTAATTCAGGCTGATTTCTAGTTTTCTTATGGGTTTCAGATCGGTTTTGGTTTATATTCAAACCCAGGTTTAACCCTAAGTATATAAACATGTTTAGACCCTTTTTCCTGAGATTTTCCACATGAATTACCAGCCACCATCTCCCCTCAAACCATATAGCTTGTTCTTGGCATTCCTCGAGGAGATTCGAGGCAAATCATTGAGCGGAGGGTGGGATCGCGTACTTTTAAGAGAGGAGGGATCGTGTGCACATGTTCATAGGCTCGACACGATGTTTCAAGCAAGATCACTTGCAACCAAACCTGCACCCTTAGCTAATGAATTATCTAAGATGTTTAAATCGATGTTGTACATGTTTAGATCTTAATGTAATGTGAAAAAGATTAGAATTTTGATATTAACAATAAAAAATGTTAGATCTACATGATTTTCTTGTTGTTTATGATAGAAACGTGATCATGATCATTAGGGTTGTTTCTAATTTTGTTTTTAACATATAAATCATGCTTAGGACATGTTTAAACCCTAGTTCGACCTTCATTTGAGGTTTCTTATTAATTAATCATGATGAAACCCTAGGTTGGTGATACCTAAATGAGATAAATATGTTTATATAAAATTTAACATCTCGGGAGTAGTTTTTATCATGTGTGGATAAATTATATGGTTTATATAAGAACTAAATGAGGAAAATGGTTAATGGAGTAGTTTTTATCATGTGTGGATAAATTATATGGTTTATATAAGAACTAAATGAGGAAAATGGTTAATTAGATGGTTAAACCCTAATTTGAAGGATTTAAATATTTAGTATCATGTTTCAGATAGCTATGTTACATAAAAACAAGTTCAAGCGTTCGTTTTAAATTTATGGTGTGTAAAATCGATAAGTAATTAATGTTTGTGCACGGATGTGTGCATGTTTCTGCTTAGTAGTCGACTACTAATAAGTGTAGTAGTCGACTACTAATGTCCAGTTTGATTTTACAAAAACTGTCTGATTATAGAGTAGTCGACAACTAATATTGATTCATGTATTACAGAGTCTGGATGGACTCAGTGTAGTTGACTACTAAGGTTAGTAGTCGACTACTAAGACTTTTTCCTAAACTTTTTGTTGCATTGTTTTGAGATATGATCGCGGGGTTTGAGTCACACGATAGTATACATATAGACATGAATATACATGAATAGTGTCATGGCACACACATGAGTATCCCAAAGAGGATTTGACAAGTGTTGAGTGATTACACTTGAGTTGAAATAGTTTAAACACATGTCGGATATCGTTAATGGGCTCAGCTCAGTACTATATGAGATAGTGTGTCGATATGCCAGATTTATATAGTTTATACATATGTCGAATATCATTAATGGGCTCAGCTTAGTACTATATGAGATAGTGCGTCGATATGCCAGATTTATATAGTTTATACATGTGATGGATATCGTTGATGGGCTCAGCTCAGTACTATATGGGGTAGTACGTCGATATTCTATTTGTACAGGCCATTGAGTCGGGTTTGGATGCTTTGTCTAGCAGTCCGTCCGCACGAGGGTACGATGAGGCTTATGATTCGTCTTTTAGGATACCTATACGGTAGGTCGTCACGCACTCATGTTACGCACTGAGATCACGATGAGACTAATAAACCATGTACATTATTTTAGGATACCTACGGGGTAGTTCGTGTTGCATGATAATATGATGAAATCAAAATCTTACAAAGAGTTAAAATGAAATGATTATTTGATAGCCTGAGTTTTAGTGGATACCAAAAGTGTTTATGTCACACTGCTGAATATATATATATGACCGAGATACCTTACTCTTGTGAGTACATGGGAGTTATATGTTAATGTCCATTATGGTGTTTTATTTTCTAGTGATGTTTCTTTCCATAGTTCGGTATAGATATTTAGGTATCTACAGTCTGAGACATATGATATATACATAAGGATTTCTTTGTTTTGATTATTTCGCTCGACGTACTACGTCTTGTGTTGTAGATTTCTAAATATTGATACCATTAGAAATGAGGAAAATAATGTAGGTAGACTATGCTTACTAGATAGAGCCCCCACTACATCTAACAGCCCTTTCCTTGGGGCGGATAAAAGTGATCTTGTTTTAGCATTCTGACAGTTTTGTTATTGCTCTTTTTATTTTAAATTTCTTTTCAGGCGGTTCAGAGCTTCGGAGAGCCGCATGTTGATGGTCTTCCAGCATAGTCATCATCGTTCAGTTTTAGTAGTGAGACTCCACTATGGTTGGCCTTCATATTCAGACATTATAGTTTATTTTCTTATTATAAAGGCTGTGAGCTTTAGTACGATTCCTATTTAGTTTGTAATGAGACATTTTTTCAGTCATCAGATGTATTTCAGACTTGTCGGTTGAGACATGAGTTCCTTTACGAGATTTATCTTTCTATATCACGTCTACTGTGTTTACTATCTTCTTTTTACCTGTATTGTACCTGCACTTTATTGTTGATTCCACTAGAGGATATTACTATGATTAGTGAACATGTTATTGCACGGTGTGGGTGCATGATAGGTTTGACATCTCTGGGTTCACCTTGGACTGTAGCCATGTGTGAAAATAGGGACATCACATTTCTGAAGGTTACAAGTTGGTTGTGAAGGTTATGCGTTGGTTGTGAAGATTACGAGTAAAAGTACCCTAGAGGGAGGGTGAATAGAGTATTTGCTAATCTAATTTGATATCGATGCCAATTTAAAACTTACTAACAATATCCTAACAATATGATGTATACAAGAGATGTATGCAAGGATATAGAATTAAACAAAGGGCGATATAAACATGAGACAATAGGCGATATAAAAATATACACAAGAATAAGTGTGCAATACCAAATACAAACAAGTAATATGATCACGGAGTTCGATCAACATCGGCCTACGTCTCCGCTCCTCTTCTCGAGGAGATTCTCCACTATCACAATACAAATAACTACACAATCGGTTTTCCAACTTCACCAAAAACTTTTACAATTACCATGCCTTGACAATCACACAATACACTTCTCTAAGTGTTGGTCGACTTGTGTCACCTACCACAAGTGTTTGGAATTACTACCTCTCCCTAGGCTTTTTACAACCAAGTCATTCCTCTTGGAATTGACCACGTTCTTCTCCCAACCACTCCTCTAAGTGTCCTTGTGTATTACAACATGTTTTCTCAATAAAAGTGCAAATACAAGATTTGTTCTCTAATATGAATGAGAATGAAAATTAAGCTCTCTCAATGAAATATACCCACAACCCAAAATATACGATATGTGATATACTTAAGCTCAAATGGGTGTGTGTAATCAATGAATAATAACAAAAATTAAACTCAATTAAATCTAACAAAGATATATATGAGAATCAAAATAAGAACAAGCTAGATAAATGAGTTTAGAAAAACTTCTCCAATGAAAACAAAGAGTTGTAGATGATGAATTGAGGTTGAACGCCTCAAAAATGAAATTTTAATTCTCCTCTTTGTAATCCCTTTTTCAAACAAACAAACACTTGATCTCTTAAAAACGAGTAGCCAAGATAACTTCAACAAGCTAATGAAACACTTCGAGAAAAACTTAGCTCAAAAAATGAGCATTGAGGGGTATTTATAACCTCTCAGTCAAAATTTGCCCAAACTAGCCATTATATTGTTATCGGTCGACTGATAAAGATGCTGTTCGATCGATGAGCCGACCATTAGCAAAATCCAGAACACTATCGGTCGACTGATGATCATCATCGGTCGACTGATAGGTAGTTTCGGTCGACTAATAAAGATTAGTGGACTGAGCAGAATTAAAACTAATGATTGTAGAGTAGTTTATCGGTCGACTAAAATGAATAGTCGGTCGACCAAAAAACGTGCACATCCCTTATATGAACAGTAAAACTGATTTTTAAAGTGTGTTTAAAAATAACAAATAAATTCAAAAGATTATGAAACTTTGGAAAATATTTATATACATGAATATAAGCATATTAGAGAAGAAATTTTTGAAATATCATTTCGCGTTAGTGAAAACTCATCATTTTAGAAGATCTCAAGAATACGAGTTCGTTTAAACACTTGATTTTGATAAAATGATTTCAAACACATTTGGAAATACTTTTGAATGGATTAAAGGACTTTGTAAAAGATATAAAACATTATCGTTAAGTCAATAATCCAAAGACTCAATGTTTTCTCAAAAAACACTCATATTACGATAAAACGAGAAATAACGTGTGTATAAGAATTAAGCTCTAAGCATAACACACAAAGTATAAACCTAAAATACTATACCCAAGCAATAGATCTTCAATTTAGCTTGTCTTGATTAAGGATGAAGTAATGATGAATCTTGACTTGAATTGCGACGGCTTCATTCTAAATATCATCATTACGGCACAAATCCTTTCAACCTGGATACACATATGAGAAAACAAAAATACTGGAAAACATAATTATAAATTGTTTGTTAATTATAAAAACTAGATTAGAATGTAGGCTCATAAACATGAGTCCTAACAACAAGTTGTTTGTGAAGATTATGAGTTGGTTGTGAACCTCGGTAAGGAGTTGGTTGTGATGTTTATGAGTCGGTTGTGAAGGTTAGTTAACAACAATCACAATCAACTCATTGCCGAGGTTCACAACCAACTCGTAACATTCACAAATAACTCATAACCTTCACAACAAACACATAACCTTCACAACCAATGCATAACCTTCACAACCAACTCGTAACCTTCACAACCAACGTGTAACCTTGACAACCAACACATAACATTCACAATCAATGTGTAACCTTCACAACCAATGTGTAACCTTCACAACTAACTTGTAACTTTAGCAACTAACTCATAACCTTCACAGTCAACTCGTAAACTTCACAACCAACTCGTAACTATCAAAACCAACACGTAACCTTCCTTCACCACTAACTCATAAGCTTAACAACAAACTCATTACGGTGAAAATAACAACAATATATAAATTTATATATTCTACTTTAATCTCAAAGTCATTGATTTCCTTACAAGTATTCCGCCGATGAATGCCGTTCCCTTACAAGTATTCCGCTAAAAAAATTGTAGTCCCCCCAAGACTTTTTCTTCACCTCATGAACAAACACCAGAAAAGTTTTACCACCGATGTTGACGCCGTTGAAAATTTTGGAGGGCACTAGAATTTCCCCCCTCAAAACTCATTTCAAATCATCACAATAACATCATTAAAAGAGAGAGAGAGAGAGTAGTGTTTTAAATATCGATCGATAATCCGATATTATCGCCGATATATTGGATTTTTCAGCTTGCCGATAGGATAAGTACAATTTGTAAGCGGTTATCATTTTAAACAAATTATCAGTGATAAATCATTGATAAAGTGCATTATCGCCCGATAACAGGTGGAAATTTTATTGGGTTTATCGGCAGAGGGTTTGAGTTACGTTGTTGAGCTACGAAAGGTTGTTGAGCTATGAAAGCCGACCCGACCCGTTTTCACAACAAAAGAAAACTCAAACCCTGGCTTCACGAATCCAGATCTAAGAATCTCTCTGGCGGCTGTTCTTCCTCTCCTGCCTTCATGAATCTCGCCTCGACTTCGTGAATCCTCAACTTCCTCTCTCACCTCGACTTTGTGAATCTCCAGTGAACCTCACGGCCTCACCTAGACTTCGTGAATCTCCATCGAACCTCGCGGCCTCGCCTGGACTTCGTGAATCTCCAGCGACAATGAACCTCACGGCCTCGCCTCGACTTCGTGGATCTCCAGCGAACCACGCTTGCCTCGCCTTCGAACAGGTATATCTCTTCTCACCTTCGAAGTTCATTTTTGTTCTCTTCTCTCCTTCGTCTCTGCTGCTGTTTTCTAAGTTCATTTTTGTTCTTCTCTTCGTGCCTTTGTCTCTGGAACAGATATTATCTACTTGCCTTCGTCTCTACTGCTGTTTTCTATTTTTTTTTAAGTTCATTTTTGTTGTTCTTTGGAACAGATATTATCTACTTGTGACTTATGAGACTTGTTGTGAAGAAATTCCGTCAATTATCTACTCAAACAAGTATTTTTTTTCTTTTTAATCTTACAGAATTTCTGTTGTGAGACTTGTTGTGAGACTGTATTACTATGATTAATTGTTGTGAGACCGTAATTAATTGTTGTGAGACTTATTCTGTTGTGAGACTTGTTCTGTTGTGACTTGTGAGACTTATTGTTTATAGAAAACTTGTAATTAATTTAAGAAAATACTTGTGAGACTGTATAAGAAAATTTAATTGTAATTACAATTAATTTTGAGCAATTAGTTTTTGCTGTATAATCTGTTCTGGGTTTCGTTGAATCATTGTTCACTCTTCACTGTGACTAATATTGATTAGTTTTACAACTTCTTCACTGCAGATAGTTTATAATTGCTATTTTAAGTTGTCTTCCTCAGTTCCTTACTTCATTCCTTGAAATCTTGATGTCATTTTGATCTCAAGTCTACAACAAAATAGAACAAGTCAGTATTAGGCATAAAATTTCGTGACGTGATGAAATAAATAAAATAAATATACAATTGTGTAATTGTGTTACTATTTTATTTTCAAACTTGTGTTCATGGTTCACTATCTCATGATGACAGGAGAATGTCTTCTGAAGGCCAAGCGTCAAATAAACCACCAAAGCCAGCCGGTAAAGATTCTTGTTAGGCATATGATGAGCAGGTCGGTAATGATGATTTAAAGGTTTGTTGCAAGTTTTATGGGCAGTCTATGTGTGGAGGCATAAGCCAGTTCAAACAACACTTGGCTGGATTGAAAAGGAACTGCTTGCCATGTGATAAGGTCCCCGAAGATGTGAAGAAAAAAGTTAATGAAATCATTGATAGTGCCAAGAAGAATAAGGGTGCAAAGGAGTTGAAAATGCGGGATTTACTCGATGAAGTTCATATAGGGGAGGAAGAGGGATATGAAGGGAGTGTGACCGCATCTACTCAGAGTCAGAGAAGCTTATCATCATCCTCCTTCAAGACGAAAGGGCCAATGGACACTTTTTCGAGCCACTCTCATGAGGAGTCAGCCAAAGTAGTATTAAAAATGGGCATTTATGAATATAGTTGTGCATTTAGATGGAGGAATAGCATTTTTGGGTTCATGTGATGCATTAGGCGACAAGCATGATGTGAATTATATATGCAACTACGTAGAGAAAGCAATTGAAGAGTTGGGGGCACAGAATGTCATGCAAATTATCACAGATGGAGCTTCAAATAACATGGTAGCCGCAAAAAACTTAGCAATTAAGAAGCCAAATATATTTTGGACAACTTGTACGGCACACACTATTAATTTAATGTTAGCCGATATAGCCAAAATAAGACCTATTCAGAGTGCAATTGCAATGGGAAAACCGTGTCAGTGTACATCTATAGTCACACGAGATCTCTTCATGTGATGAGAGAATTTGCACGGGGGGACCTTGTTAGACCCGGGGTGACACGATTTGCCACAGCTTTCCTTGCTTTGGAATCATTGAGAGATAAAAAGAAAGTGTTGAAGCAAATGTTTGTCTCTAATGAATGGATGGAATGCGAGCTTTCAACAAAAGAAGCGGGGGAAAAGGTACAATACTATTTAAAAGTTAAAGTTTGTAACTAATAACTAAAAATATTCATTTGCTTTAGAATATATAATTCTATTGTATTACTGATTATTATGTTGTTTTTTGACTATTTGTAGGTTGCCGAGATCATTCATAGCAACAAGTTTTGGGACAACGTTGATCTTGCCCTTAGAGTTTTTCTCCTTTGGTGAAGGTTCTAAGGAGAGTAGATGGTGATAAAATCCCCTCAATGGGCTTTGTGTATGGAGACATGATGAAGGCTAAGGAGGAGATCAAAGAGGCCTTTCAGGATGGAGAGAAGAAATATCTTCTTATAAAGAAGATTATTGATAAGAGATTTGATGCCAAGCTTAAAGAACCACTCCATAAAGCGGGATATTATTTAAAAGAAGATTATTGATAAGAGATTTGATGCCAAGCTTAAAGAACCACTCCATAAAGCGGGATATTATTTAAATCCTTATTTCTACTATCTGATGCCAAGCTTAAAGAACCACTCCATAAAGCGGGATATTATTTAAATCCTTATTTCTACTATCCAAACCTTACGGAGATTGAAAAGGACGGAAGTTTCTTGAGTTGCCTTGTTGATTATATGAACAAATTCTACACAGATGATGGTGACATTCTTGGCAAGATTGGAGACCAACTCTCTGATTATCAGCATCAAAGAGGATCATTCGGGAGAGAACTTGCAAAGAGAGAAGCAAAAAAACCTAATAATAATCCGGGTATATTTTCCTTTTCATTCAAATTAATTTGGTGATTTGACTAATTCTTGTTTGAATATTACAAGGTACTAATTGTTTGCAACTATGACTTAACTAGTTATATGGTGGAAATTTTTTGGCACTGACGCTTCCGAGTTGAGGATGATGGCAATGAGAATTTTGTGCTTAACATCTTGCTCTTCGGCATGTGAGAGGAATTGGATCACCTTCGAGATAGTAATGGCTCTTTTTAACTTTAAATCATATTGGATCACATTTGAGACTAATTTGTCCTTCTAATTTGTAGATTCATACAAAAAAGAGAAATAGACTAACGCATCGGAAATTACATGATTTTGTCTACGTCAAGTTCAATGCAAGGTTGAGAAATAAGCATTCCAACAAGGATAAAGATCCTTTAATTGCCTTTGATGATGAAGAAAGGTCCTCCGAGTGGTTGATGACTACAAAGAAGAGGGGAGGTCATCATGATGAGAGCGATGATGAAGTGTTTGCGGGGGAATCTCTTACTTGGAGGCAATATGGAGATCTCATTGGAGCTAATCCTAAAAAGAGGAAGAGTGTTAGAACAAAACAATATAAAAGAAAGAAAAAGTTCGGGGAATCTTCATCGAAGGGCAAGGAGCCTTTGGAAGATGAGGAGGAAGACATGGAATCTTCGGAGTTTGATTCAGATGAGGGAATGGATAATATTCCAACGTTCAGCTCCGATGAAGATTAATTTAGTTATCTTTGCTTTTGCAGCTTTGCTTTCTTTTGGATTTGCTATTTGAATGTTTAGAATTATGAACTATTTGTTGATTTTGGAACTTTGTTGATTGTTGATTAGCTTTTGTTTGTTTATGGATATTAATATAGCTCATAACTACTAAATATCAACTTAGTTAGTTTATGAATCTCATGATTACACAATACTTATGTAGATGCCTAGATGGTTCTTCATTCTTGATGTTATCCTATTCTTTGCTTGTTTATTATTCCATTTTGACTAACATTATATATTTTTTTTCAAGGCTATATGCAATTGAATGGTTTCATCGTGCAGTTAAGATGCAAGTTTCGCTTTCGACAATTGGTTAGTGATTCTAAACATGATTATATATATTTTGGTATATTTATATTTCATTAAGCATGGTTAGATTATATTTTTTAGTTATTATATTATATATATACACCATCCTCTATATCACTCCGATAAATACTACTTATCCCCGATATATCTCCGATTTTTGCTATCTGATAAGGATTTTGACCGTCCGGTAAATCCCTGATAACCGATATTTAAAACCTTGAGAGAGAGAGAGAGAGAGAGAGAGAGAGAGAGAGAAGGTATTATGATTTTCACATGTTTTAAACTCTTAGGTTTTATGTTTTGGGGGCTCAGGAAATTATGGCTTTACTTTTGGGAGTTTTAGTAGCGTTGAAAAAGTCTTGGGAGGAGGCGGAATACTTGTAAGGAACTTGGGGACTAGAAGCAATTTTCCCAAAAAGTTAATAAGAAGGTCTAGTTTTGTACCATGTAATTCTAACTTAAAACTTGGGACAACTTGAGAGACTAGAACTCTCTCTTTAAATATAAAGTAAATAAGAAGTTATAGTCTTATACCATGTAATTCTAGCTTCAAACTTGGGAGAGCGGATTTCTCCCTTGACTCTCTCAATTTCTTTGTTCAAGTATGGAATTCTCTCCCAGAGCTATGAATCTAACGTTTCTATTAGAAAGTAGAATGACCAACTTTTACACGAGAATTTGAGAGACTAAAACTCTCTCTCTTTTCTATATACATCTATACTACATATAAAAGAGAATTGCCTCGTCAAAAATTTTGATTTCTATTTTTTCACTTTTAAGTTTAATAATTCTCAAATATGTCATTAGTTATAATTAATCATTAACTAATTATATATAACCTCTTATTAATTGTGCATTTCCTCAATTTTCAAAACATTTGGCCACAATATAATTTTGTTATTTAACTATCTTATTTAATAGAATATTTAAAATTTTCCTCTAATTTATCTTCACATAATATTTAAAATTCTAGAAAAATATTAAATAATAATTAATTTATTATGTTATGCCTTATGCCTTTGAGTTTCACGTCTTATCGAGGATTACCTATTACCTTTCATCTTATTAGCCTTTTAAAAGTATGATAATAGTATGAAAAACAACTTATATTTATTGTAATTATAATAGTATTAATAGTATAATGATTTTAATAGTATTTTTCTAAACTAATAAATTACATTGTAATTTAATAATTACACAATTTAGTAAATTATTTACTAATAATGTAATAAACTAATTATGAAATTTAAATATAGTTACTAATAGTATTAAAATTATGCTATGTATAATATTATAATATTTAAAAGAGAGTAAAATATTTAATATATTATAATTATTTTAATGAATTATAATAGTTATCTAAACTATAATAATTAACCGTACACTTCTTTATACACAATTTTATCGTATAATTTATTCATTTTAAAAAATTATAATTGTTCAGAATTGTTATGCAAGTCATTTTAGTATTTTGTAGCCAACAAAAAAATTTAAAAACATAAAACAAAATAGGTATGCTCTCATGCAAAGCACATGTAATATACTAGTTTGACAAAAGTAGGATAAATTTTTACAATTATCTCAGTTCTACTTTTTATCCAGTTCTAGTTGACTAACACAATATAACTTTATCATAGTTCCGTGTCCAATAAACTAACACTATAAAATTTTGTCCTACAAATTATCCTAGTTCTAACTTTGAGTTCTGCTTGACTAACCCCTCCTATAATTATTTAAAAAATATGAATTAAATTTTCACAATTGTAGACATGATCTAAATTAGGTAGTTAAATTAAAATAAAATTTCATAGTTTAAATTGGTAAATTGTATTTGATAATATTAATTTTATAATTTAAATTTTATTTTAATTTTGATATTTCCTTAAAAATTGTTACTAATTTAAAAAATTTGAGATAATTAGTAAACTTTTGAGCACGATCAAAATTAGGTAGTTTGAGATTTAGTAGTTTAAAATTGATACTTTGTATTTAGTAAGACTAATTTGGTAATTTAAAATTTAAGGAAATATTTGAGATAGCTGTTAACTTTCACTTGAACCTGTTAACTTTTGACTTTTTCTGTTAACTTTCACTGAAAGTTATGGTATCATTAATAAATATATCAAATTGGTAGAAAAAAGAATCTAATTGGTGATTAATATGGATTTCTATGTAGAACTATACTTTTGAGATAGATGTTAATTTTCACTTGAGCTTGTTAACTTTTAGCTTTTCCTGTTAACTTTTACTAAAAGTTGTTAACTTTGGGTATTACCTGTAAAGTATATATGGTATCAACAATAAACGTATCAAATTAATAGGAAAAAAAATATAATTAGTGATTAGTGTGGATTGTTATGTAGAACTATATTTTTGGTAGAGCAGTATAGGTTGTTAAGACTTTTATAGCTAACTATGGAAGAATTTTGGAAGCCTTAAAGAGTGTAAGACCAATCAAATTGTGTATTCAAGCTATATCAGCTGTAAGAATGTAAGAATAATCAATATAAAATACATTTTTACTATATGTTAGCTATTTATGTTTCCTGTTAACTATCTCAGTTAGCTGTTAATTTTCACTTGAACCTGTTGACTTTTGGCTTTTCCTGTTAACTTTCACAAAAGCTAATATATAAGATTCACAACTAAATTTTCTTATAACTAACTCATATAATCAAAAAGTTGGTGTAATTTTGGTGCTTATATACACACATCTACACGATAATATCTCCATAACATTTTCTTTATACACGAAATGTTATTATCACATTTTAAGAAACCACATCTCTCTTTGACATTTCATCAAACACTCTATAGACATTGGTAAATTTTTAGCCCAAGTAATATCATTTTAATCTAAAAGCCAATTCATCCACCTCACAAGCATTTTGACAAATGACACATATGTCCCAAAATCCTCATTATCCTCATCCTCCTCCTCCTCCTCCTTCATTACCCAATAGATATGAGCCCTAACCCAAACCTTTATCTCCCACCGCCTTCTACCCCTCTTGCTGACCATGCTCCATCACCAAATCCATCCATACCCCCTCCCAATCTCCTTTTACCTCCCATCACCATGGGACTCACTGGTTCGATGAGCTCAATCTCTCATTGATTCTCTCCTACTCCTTCTCCATGCTCCTTTCCATCCATCTTGTCGACCACCTCTCCTTTTTCTAAGTCTTCTTAATGCTTGCCAAAGAATGAGGCTAGAGGGTACGCTCGGTGGTGGCGAAGGAGGAGGTGGGTGAGGAAGACATCAGGGTCACAGGGTAAGAGAAATAAGAGAAGAGAGAGGAGAAAGGTAGGGTTATGGGAGAGGAAGAGGAGAGGAGTAGAGGAGAAGAGGAGAAACGATCAGTTATGGTCTCCACGAGAAAAAGAGAAAGGTAGAGAGAAGAAGAAGAACATGAGATGTAGTTTTAGAATTTTTTTGGGTTACTTTTTGGAACAGTGTCAAAAAGGGTTGAATCACAAAAACCCTTGGTAGTTGGTGCTTATACATAAGTGAACTAATACATGGTCGGGGGTAGGGCTGTCCAAAAAGCCTGCCGGTCCGGGCCCGGCCTGAGCTTGGCCCGAAAACTCGGGCCAGACCCGGGTCCGGGTCCGGTTGTCGGCACCCAGCCCAGAATAGTAATTTTTTTATTTTTTTATGTATAATATATGTATATATATAATATATATGTATATAATATATATACATATATAAAACTGAATAACTTTATTATTCAGATACAAAAACCTCATTTCCTAAATTACCCCTACTCCTTTATTCTACTTACCACTTCAGCCGCCATTTTTTTCTCTTGACACGTAAGCTTCTAATATGCGTTTTATTTACGCTAATTACACTTGGTAGGGGTAATTACGGAAGTTAGCGTTAACAATAAATAAGTAAATGAATATAAATTATTCGAGAAATTACCTTGCTTAAGGTGCATTTTACTTTTGCATCTTTCTCCGAACACAATAGGATATCATGTAAAACAGCACCAAAAATGGCAAACAAACACTGGCAATAATTAGGGAAAATACAAGAAAATTGTCCTTGTGATTACAATAGAAGCAAGTCAATAATCACCTTTCCAGTCAAAAGAAGCCACACAAGACCCTCGGGCAATGGCTCCTTCCCACCGCTTGCAGCAGAAAATATAAATGTTACGTCATTTATTTAAATATTTTGGCCAGGCTCAGACATTCTAGAAGGAAGCACACCAAAAGTCTACTGATGTTGTATCAAATTTTCATTTTTTTGCAATATTTTATAAAAAAATGCACTTGTCTTCAATACATAGCATATATTAAAACCAAACTCACGTCATCAGGATCAAGTAATAATGTTTCTCACAATAATCCAGTCATTCCTCTCATTCCACCTATAACCTATCAAAATTCAAAGATTTGAGATCAATTAACGTTATCCGCACACTATCGGCTATGTGCTAGTAATAGGTGTGTTGCCCACATAGCCACATGGGAAACATAAAATTGACATATCCATAATTTGTTAAGATGAGCACCATATCCACAGTGATGTTGCCAAGTTGAACTTTTCCATGTTTTGATTTTAGCTTCTTTCAATCGCTCTTGCAATGTATAGTAAAATAAACAGGGTAAGTCTCAACAAATCAAGCAATTATAAGCACAAGAGAACATAAGTCTGAATGTTATATTATTATTACAATGCATAGAGAGAAGAAAGAGTGTAAACTGCATCCTTGATAAAATCAAGCAATATCTTATTTGTAAATCTTTTGTGTGTTTTGTATTTGCTAAGATTTAGTCATAGAGAACTTGTTGCGCGTGCATAAATTTTGTTGGATAATTTTTTATTAATAATAGGAATATAGATGTTTGAAAATCATTCACTTGCATCTTTCGTTGTTATCCTATTACCACTACCAATTTTAGATAGCTAATAAATATCTCTGTATACTTTTTCTGATGTCTGAATTTAATGTTTAACGAGATGAACGAAGTGCTAATTGAGCTGAAGAAAAAAAGCATGCAAGCAAGAGTAAACAAAATGTATGCTACTCACAGAGATATTATATAAAATCCTCGAGTAATTGAAGATGCAGTCAAATGGCCTCATAATTCCACTTACCTTCTTGTTCACAACAAGAAGTTCCTCCTTTATTTTTCCTTCAAACAAACATATATTTTTAAGAGAGATCGCGACACATCAGTATGGTAGAAACATGCTCAAGAAATTAAAAAAAAATAAAATTTACGAAGATATATCACCATCATTTGGCTCTAATTCTAGTGTTTTTTTTTTTTTGAAACTTTGTATCGCAGCATCCACATTATTCAGTGCTATTTGTGCCTGGATAATTTACAAGGCTAAAAATTAGCCACCCAAAGCATGGGCAATCACAATATAGCCAATATATATTTATGTTCAAAATAACGATGATAGGAGTAATATTCTTATTTATGATAATGAACAGACCAGAGAAAGAATTTTTTTCCCCTAAGCAATACCACTATTATTTTTTCTAAGCAATATAGCCAATGTATATTTCTGCTCAAAGTAACGATGATAGGAGTAATATTCTTATTTATGATAGGAGTAAGATATACAAACCAGTAATACCACTATTATTGGTTTGAGGAAGTATTTCACCATCATAAGTAGTTGTGTCAAAATTGGTAACAGCTTCACTTCCATTAATTTTGATTGCTATCCTGTCATAAGCGCTGACCACCAACAGAAGAACTGTGATAGTTAGCAACCACGTTAAACTTGTTATTAAACTGTGATAGATAGCAACCACGTTAAACTTGTTATTCATACTAAGGAACTTATTGCTAACATGTAGAAAATCAGTGTTCGGTAAGATGTTACAGCTTCAATTTCGCTATCAAATAACCCAAGATATACACCTGCAACAAGAGAATGAATAATCAAGAATAAACATGAAGTAATGAGCATTTAGAAAACAAGTACACCTACAAGAGCTTTTAAAAATGATAATCGCTGTTTGAGATGAGGACCCAAAAAGAAGAGAAATTGACTGAATCACCCACAACATCTGAAATGTTTTCAAGAAAAACAAAGCAAATCCAACCAAGTAGAATATATGCATTTATATGACAAAATGTTAAATTATTTAATCTAGACGTAAAAGTGTATTAGAAAAGTGCACACTATTTCACACATTATTCTCAAAAGATGTTACTAAACATAGGAGGGTAATATATATGCACCAAAATGCTCTTAATGAGGAATAGATTTCTTGTGTATGCTATGCGTGTGTGTACATAATTCAATCTTGAGGTTAAAAAATGATGAGAAGTTAAAGCATTTTGGCCTTCACAGATATCAGAAATGGCCATCAACCATTTTAATTTATGACGCAACATAACAATTTGATGCTTTATACAGTTAAAGTATAGTAAGTTTCAAAGTTGCAATACTAAGCCAAATACTTCATGTGGTTTGTGCATAATATCCATCAACCATTGACTTATGCAGGTCCCTAATTTATTGTGATTCTATAGTTGTTGCTTGTATCTGATCTTCATGTGTAATTGTTGATATAGGTTTCTATTATCTTGAAAAGGAGGGAGTGAGTATTCTTCAGAGGCAAAATGTTATTTGAGTGAAGTGAGTATTCTATGTATAGTCGTGCAGAAACGATTTTACCCAAAATAATACTCTTTTATAACTGTTCTTTTCATGTTCCTTGAAAGACTGAAACTTAATACTATATTGGGTTCTCAATTATCATTTCAGGTTGTGGAATTGGTTCTAGAAAGCCATGATAACAAAAATGATGATGCCATTAAGAATCTCCATGCCTTTTGCCTTGGCAGCAATCTTAAGACAGATGAAGCAAGAAGCTTGAATGTGACAGTTCTTTTAAATGAAAATTCCATTGAAGTTAGAACATGGTTCCATCTTCCCTTCATGAATCTGGGTTTTGAGTGGGCTGGGATGAAGTTAGTCTGATCCATGGATACTATGCATGAAGCTTTTTTTTCTAAACTTTTCCGCGTCCATAAATTTCAGGTGAAATTTAAGGTAACTCTAAGACGTTTCAAAATGGATCCTCGTGGGTGAATCTTTTTGTACAGGAGATGCATAATGTGTCAAATTGGGATGATGTGAGAGGCAGGGCTACTATGCTCTTGGCAGCATTTAAAAAAATTGCCATTGACAACTCCATGACGTCAAAGGAGGTAAATAGTCTCATAGTTTCATTAAGTTGAGGAGTATCTTTTTCTACATTAACAGGAGTTATTTCACTGTAAGAGTTACTGATGAAATGATAAGTGAGTGACACGGTACCACACCAAGTAAGAGTATCCGATGATGCAGGACAGATCCTCATCATCTAATACTCAGAAAATTCACAGGACACAAATATGGAAAAGTTCTAATGGGCTTTCCTGGCTAAATCTGAACTCTACTCCTAATGGCTCATATAATCTCTAATTGAAGTTTAGAACCTGATATTTTGCAGAAAGCTTCAAAGTGTGCAATGTTGTAGATCCAAACAAACTCATTCAACCTGACAGTTAAATTGCCAGACTTATAAGTTGAATCTAGTTGCTCAAACAAGTTGTGGTTGCTTTTAATGCAGCTAAAAGTGGGTTGACATTACATATAGCATTCATTACTAAGATTTTAGTTATAAATTTTCATAGATGATCATGAAGTTGAAGACAGGTTATCATCAAGATTTTAATGTTTTCCTTACTCATCCAATATCAGCTACAAACAAAAAGTACTACTTATGGAAAATATGTCAAGGCATAAAATTGAATTATGCACTATAAAGGAACCAATAAATAGATAATTAAGTAATGTCCTTAGGTTCTGTTGGATCTAATAAATATTTCTTGATTTTTTATGAAAATAACAAAGACAGGGATGACCAGATCATGCTCAATGGTTTGTTATAATATATTGGACGATCGTTCATTCCAAGCGCTCGAAACATACCTTTTTGGAGGTCTGATGGAGCAGTAATGATGGCTTTGCTTCATATGGGTCCAGTCGAGTTCCTCTACTACTGGTTCCACAGAGCACTGCACCATCATTTCCTCTACTCTCGATATCACTCTCATCATCATGCCTCTATAGTCACCGAGCCTATAACATGTAAGCTTTTTTATTGATTGTATGGCACTTATGGATACAATACTATGTCCTACACATGCTCCAGGTAGAAAATATTGGTACTCAAATTGAATAATAAAAGTGCTTTATGTTTCCATTCTCTTCATGATCCTAACCACTGGGCCTGATATGTATTGATAAGTAATACACAAATTCTTTAATGCTTCTGTATTCCTCATATTACCTTAAAACAACAAAGCATTCTCACTTGTGCATTGGCTATTGCATTTTTTGATATTTATATCAACGTAGACAACATCAAGAGCAAATGATACAAACAGATTTAGAGCGTACCTCCTTTGAGTAGTTATCTATCCATCAAAATCATATATTCATCTTTGTCAATGACCTTCTTCAGCCTACATATCTTCCACCTTAACGCTTTTCATCAAGTGATTTATCTCCTCAATCTTATACCATTCACATCTAAGTCATAGTTACCCACTTACCCCATATTTTTAGATCAATGACATATAAACTACATGGTAAAAACCATTGGCAAATATGGAACTTGGTGACAGGGACCTGACAGTTCATTAACTTGCTCAAGTTTAGCTAAGGGAAAAGCACAGGCCAAGATGAAAGCTACAATGAATAATAGACCAAAATGAGCCTTACAAACATTTATGAGCATTTTTGTACGAGCCTTTAATTTTTGAGGTGGTCGGCATAACTTAAATGGTTACTAACAAAGCTAAAGAAACTATGTTTATAAGCTAATAATGACTTCTACTTCAGATATGTTTGATCAGAATATATGCATATGGTAAACAGAGTATGCACATTTGTGGTTTTTGTAAACTTAACCAGAATGCAAAACTCTACTCTATTTTTGTAATTGTGTGAGCTACCAATTGGTAATTAACTTCCAAAATAAACATTCCCCTTTTTATATTATATTAGTATAAACTTAAGTTCACAACACATTATTTACATTACTACTTGTAGTTAGGATAATTTTATATAAAGACCTAACTAAAAGCAACGTTGTTTGCATTGTACTATTTGGGAAGCATTATATTTGAATCAATGCAATAAAGGTTATTTTGGCTTTAACTTTTGTAGAATTAGTAATTAGAAACAGAAAAGAGAGATGATTTTCCCCTCCTGTTTACCTTTATTTATAAAAAATATACTAATCCAAGTCCAAAGTATATAAGGAATCGGAATCCTAATTACATAATAAGGAATTAAATTGCTTTTGATTTTGTTTTTAGTTTTATTTGGTGTTTCATTTTGAGATAAGGCGTTGTGAACATTCCTATGAGAGCTGTATGGAGGTCATGGCAATGCGAACAAAGCTTACAATGTGATCCAACATTCTACAAACAAACAATTGCATTGATATGAGTTTCTTGGTAGTATGAACATGACAATTTTTATAAGTCTTTTCATAACAATCTTCATATACAGACCTGCTAAATTAAACAATTGCATTGATATGAGGTTTTTGGTAGTATTTCATAACAATCTTCATATACAGACCTGCTAAATTAAACAATTGCATTGATATGAGGTTTTTGGTAGTATGAACATGACACTGTTGTCATCACAAAGAAAATTAAACAATTGCATTGATATGAGGTTTTTGGTAGTATGAACATGACACTGTTGTCATCACAAAGAATTGAAAACAGAAAAAATAGAGAATAACCACAGAAAAAGACTGGGCTCGGAATGGAAAAGAGACCTGGTGTCCTCAAGTATTTCCAACTTGCAACGATTCAACAAAGTACTTAAGAAGGCTAATACATTCATGCACTTTACAAAAAAATAATTTGCACTCAAATCTTGTTAACAAGCTCCTACCGTAAATAAGATAACGATGATATAAATTTCAAAATCAAAATCAAATTTAGAAAAGGATGAAATGTTACCTTCTTCGATGATTTTCCTTCTAGATCCGAACAAATGCCCAAAATCTAAGAACTGAGGAGATGATGGCAGAGGAGGTGCGGAGATGATGAGGGCAATAATACTCATCGTTGGCAATTAATGATTTAAGAAAGTGGGAGGGCATTGCTAGAGCGAAGTCGTAACCGACAGAGAGGAGGATGAAAGGAACGAAGGATTTCGTAACCGACGGAGAGAAGGATGAAAGGAATGAAGGATTAGGGCTCCCAATTTTCTGAACTCTGTTTAACAATAATAAAAAGGGATAAAGTTGTTATATTTACAATAGTTGAAGGGTATTTTAGGCTAGGAAAAGTTTTTTAAGAACTCCCTCTTTTAAAGGGTAGATAGATATATATATTGTATTATATATATATATATAATATATATATATATAATATATATATGTAATATAATATATATAATATATATATAATAATGGAAGTAATGAAATAAGAACTTAAATGTTATTTACATGAGAGTAAATTAAGGCTACATAAAACATAGAATACCCAATTAGAATAACTGACAAAATAACTTTGTATATGATTGCACTTTTATTGTAAGTTATTGGGAAAAATTGTTCAATGCAAAATCTTGAATCATATTTGTCCGCAATCATCCAACATATGCCAACAATTTTCTATAATACAAATAAACAGCTTGTCAACATTTTCTGTAGTTAATCGCTACCATTTTTTTCTTTTTTACAATCTTAGATTTTCCAAAAAAATTTAGTTTATAATTGGCAGATTCACCATCCTCCAGCTTAGTAGGACCCTCTCGCTTAATAGCTTTTGTTCCTTGATCACCCCTCTCTCCCTCTTATTTCCGTTAACTATTCTGCAAATAGCACAACAGCAACTTGTTGACCAGAGAGAAATGGTCCTCATAAGTTTACAAGAAATTTACACAACAGCAACTAAGAATTATCCCAAATTGTATTTATGTGAGATGTAATTCTTTTGATAAAAGCTTAACTACTATGTAACTACAAATCTCATGATAGTTTATAGAGTTTCAAGTAACTTTACCTGTACCGAATTAAGGTGCAATTTTCACATCAATAATACAGCAAAGATGTTTCATGTCTTGGAAACCTTGGTCATCGAGAGATGCCGGAGCCAATCGTTCAGATTAATTTGACTATGATGCACTGTTAATTTTTGATTATTTGTTGTAGATAAAATAGCCTCCACATTCGCAGGTTGAGAGTTGGTCTCTAGCCGCTGGAAGATGAATCTATATCACAATCACGGCCCAACAGTTTACCATTGCTTGGTTAAAATTAGCATAATATGGTCAATTAAGTAATGTACAGTCATTTGAAACCATGAGTTGGTCAAGATAAATGCATAAAGAAAATGGGTTCAATCCCATACAGTAATGTAGTGAGTGGAGCATGTCGACAAAATTTTTAAATTCTATAGCATGAAAAATAATAAAGGACCGAAATGATTTGTCATTTAACTTACAGAGCTATATATAAACGAATCAAAAACAAAACGAATTTTTGAATCGAGAACCAGTTTGTAAGAACCTTTGATTCTGCGAAAGAGGTCTAAGTCATGCTCGAAGCAAACAGTGCTCAGTACTCTGCTCCAACTGAACTTACAGGTATCATCTCTGTGCTTGTGTGTTACTTTTTCTCCCCTCCAGAGATTGGAGATATATAACATTACGTAAACCGATATTTGCAAAGTTTAGTTTCCATTTTGGTATATTGATTGGTGATTAATCCTAAATTTGTCATAGAAATACCAAGTAGATGACAATTAGTGTCGTGCCTGAATTTCAGCAAGATGCTAAAAACCAAGAACCATATACTTACTTCACTCGACATAGTTGCAAAATAAAATGTAATAAATTTTATGCGCGTGCATAATATGTATTTATCTTAAGGGATTTGTAATCAAATTGTAGACGATATGGAATTAATTTTTGTGCTTTTACATAGTTGTCTCAAATCTTTACTCGGTGCAGGAGCTAGGATATTTAACCCTGCTTCTCTGTTTAGTGGCCCCTCATCAGCAGAAATTACTCAGAAGAATGTTGTATGATATCTGGAAGCTATCAGGACACATTAGACAGATTGTATGCATGGGAGAAGAAGTTATATGAAGAAGTAAAGGTGCAAATTTTACGTGCTAAATTATAATTACTGAGTTATTTATGATGGCAGTATCTTAGAAGGTTCTTACCAATGTTGAAAATAGCGATAACGCATAGCGTAACGCTTACCTCCGGTTAAGTTACAGTAGCGATAACGCATAGCGTAACGTAGGTTAAATAATTTATTGTTATTTAAATAATTTATAGATATATAACATTCAAAATAAAAAAAATATGAATAATCATCGCAATTCTCAATTTCACAAATCAATATATCATCACAATTTTATAAATCAATATATCATCAAAATGAAAAAAAACATTTCATTCTCACTCTCATTTTACTTATCAATATTTCACAAATCAATATATCACAATTTACAGTATTTAATTTTCATATACTTGAACCAAATTATAACCTAAATATAGTTAATTTTTTACTGTTAATTAACTTAATTTTACAGTAAAATAGTTACAGTAATTAAGATAACAAATTAAAAGTATGCAACTATTCCGTTCCAATTTTATATTTTTTATATATATGTTTATGTATAATACAATTTGTTTATGTAATTACTATAAGTATTTACAATCTGTTTATGTATAATATATGTATATATGTGTATATATATAGTTTATATTTTTTATATATATGTTTATGTATAATACAATTTGTTTATGTAATTACTATAAGTATTTACAATCTGTTTATGTATAATATATGTATATATGTGTGTATATATATATACATATACTTATATTGAATGACATGAATACTTTGGGCTACTTAGTCTAGTGGTTAAATTTAAGAGTTTGGAGAGGAGGTTAGTGGTTCAAATCCTAGCCACAACATATATATTTAGAGGTCTTTGATTGATTGGGCTCTTGGGGTCTTTGAATTCTACAATTTTTTTTAATTTTATTTGTTTCTATAAGTTCTGCAATTATTTTATATCATTTTAATTTTTATAAATTTTTATATTTGTAAATTACATAATTACAATTGATTAATAATATAATTTTTTAATCAAAATTGTGTTTATTTTTTGCTTTGTATTCTTAAAATTTTAAAAAAATTAAAAAATTTTAAATAACAAAGAAAACAAGGCTGGCCAGGAGCCCGACCCCCTCAGGCCCGAGCCCAGGCCCAAGCCCAGGCCTGGACCTGGCCCAGGCCAATCGAGCCCGGGTCCGGGCTTCGGTTTTGCCCGGGCCAGGCCCGGTTTTTCGGGCCGGCCCGGATGGACAGCCCTAGGCGGGGGCACACGAAGTTCTTTATTTTGGGGCCTTGACATAATTTTTCCTTATTTCAGAAATATTTTGAATTATAATAATTTAAAATATAGAAAATTTATGAGCATGATGTTAATTAGGTAACTAAATTAAAGCAAGATTTGGTGATTTAAATTGGTAACTTGTATTTGATAAGATTATTTTGATAATTTGAAATTCAAAAAGAAATGGTATTATTTAAAAATATTTTGAAATTAAAATAATTTAAATTCAGGAACTCTTGATTTACAGGAACAATCTTTAATTTAATAAACTTTCACGAATTTATAAAATTAAAAAAATATAAAATTCAAAACTAATATCAAAAAATATAGTTAATAATTACTTTTTTTAACCAATATATTTTATTCTAACATATTTAATAAATCAAGTCTAAAATTGAATCAAAATATGCATCAAATTTTGATTAAAAATAACTACTAGATATATAAAAACATTAAACATATTAAAATATAAATAAATTATCATAATAAAGTTATATTAAATACCAATTTTTTTCTCTAACCAACAAAAGAGCCATGGGTTAAAGATTAAAAATCACAGTTTTTTTCCTGAAGTAATGTTTATAGGAGATTAATTACAAACACAACAATTAAATATAAAAATATTAAACATATTAAATTAAAAATAATTATGTAAATATTGTGGGATAAATACCTGAATAATCTTTCTCCAAGTAAGAGTGCCCTAGATCGTAGATAAGATATTAGAGAGTTATTTCTCAAAATAAAAACTCAAGACCCTAAAAATTAATATTTTTGGTAATAATTTAAATAGTAATTATTAGATATAAAAATAATAATTAAATATATGATACATGCATATCTTATTCCTCGCTTCGGGAGCTTAGAGATCCTCATAGGAGCTTGAGGATAGACGATTCTCATGGTATCTTGAGAATAGAGACATTAACGAAGCCATTGGTGGCGGCGAAAGAAGCCAAAAGCAAGAAGACAACAAAATCAGATAACTGACGCTCAGGCTCTGGCCGATCGATCGGACCAAGCTGGTCGGTCGACCGGATTTGTGCACACTACAGGGTGAGAATAGATTGCTCTGGTCGGTCGACCGCGACACACTGGTCGGTCGAATGGATGTGGTTCCGACTGCAGTATTTGAAACCAACACACACCGCGACATGTGTCGGTCGACCGGATCAAGTTTCCTGAGTTGCCCGAAACTCTCTTTGACGTGTTTTCCTGATTTGTTTAGACTTGTTTATTTACAAGATTGTCATCCACGTTATTAGGGATATAAATAGGATTTTTTTAGGGTTTCTAAGCAATCGGATTGTATTCAAAAAGAATAGAGAGATTGTTCTTTATTCTAGTGAGATTATGAGAGAGAGAGAGAGATTTGTAATCTTTTATTACTCATAATCTAGATAATGTATTTTTCTTCGCCAACTGAATTGTTCTTGTGTTTTCTATTGTTTTCTTCTCAACCCACCTTTGATAATTTTGCGATCAAAGGTGCTCGCATGACAACTCGTACCAAGTTAGTATCAGAGCAATCAGATCATGTGAAGGAGGAATCCTATATATGGCCCTTACTCGATCATAGTACAAGAAGCTAGGCGAGGTTCTTATTTCCTTGGAAGAAATCCAAAAATTAAGGAAGAATAAGATGACAGAAAGTGACAATTCAACAAGGCTTGATGGGTTAGAGAAACAGATCGAAACAATCGGGTCGACTCTCACACAACTCGTCGATCTCATCCCTGGAGGGAACAAGAATCTTCTTCGAAATCCAAGAAAAAACCTGTAGAGTCTGATGGAGAGAGTGAAGATTCAGATTCCGACGAGGAGGTCGAGACCGTCAAGACAGCTCCACATCAAGGGGGTAAAGGTACTTACCAGAATCTGAAGATAGATTTCAGAGTGGAGATTCATTTTTATGATGGGAGTGTCAATGTCGAGATACTTGATGATTGGATCGAGCGGATGGTGACTTATTTTACTCCTTATGGCTATTCATCAAAAGAGAATATTGTTTTTACGATGTTGAAGCTTACAGGGCACGCGTTAACGTGGTGGAAATCCTACTACAAGCAGGAGAAGAAGGCGGTGTCGTGGAACAAGTTCAAGGAGCTATTGAGGAAGCAATTCTATCCGATGGGATTCCTTGAGGAGCGTTGGTACAAGTGGTATGACTTGTACCAAAGATTCAATCAGACCGTTTAAGAATACACTACGGAGTTTCAGTAACTAACGATGGTCCTCAACATCGCAATGGAGAAATACTTCATCTTCATGAAGTATATGACGGGTCTGAATGAATACATCCGGAAGGAGGTGAAGCTATTCACGGTCGAGTCCATTGCAGAAGTGAGTGTGAAGGCTATTGCCATTGAGGGCAAGCAGAAGAAGGAATGAGACGAAGGGAGATTCCAAGCAAGTTGGAGGCAAGTCTAGTGGCTCTCAACCTAAGAAAGAGAAGAAGAAGAAGGGTGATTCAGGAAAGGTATGATTGACTTACAATCACTACAAGCAGACATGACACGTAGCTGATCGGTGCTAGAAGAAGTATCCTCATCTGAAGCCGAAGGGGTCAAAGAAGAAGGAGGAGAAAAATGCATATGTAATAGCACAGGGTCCGAAGGAAGTTCCCCGGATGACAAAACCCAACATCAATCTTAACCTTATGGCAGGGAAGCAGGCTACGAATGAAGAAGAAGACCACAGGGAGCAGCTCTTTGTTCTTAAGTTGCAGGTGAAAACCAGCTTGGTTGATGCCATCGTTGATCCAGGGAGCTAGAAGAATTTGATATCCGATGCCTTGGTTCAAAAGCTAGGATTAAAGACGGTAAAATATCCGAAGCCTTATCCTTTAGGGTGGATTCAGAATGAGGTAGGATTGAGTGTGATCAACTAATGCACTTTCAGATTTGCACTCCACGAGTCGTATATTGACGAGGTCACGTGCGACATCATTCTATTGAATGTTTACCAGGTTATACTGGGCAATCCCTATTTGTGGGATAGGTACGCAGTCTACGATAGGCGGGCCAAGAAGTATACGTTCACCAAGGATGGCGAGCAGTTCATATTTCGTTCGGCATCTCTTCCACAAGAGACTAGCTTGGTGACGGTGACTCAAGCAAAGAGGCTAGTTAATGCGAGTAAGAAGTTTGTATTGTTATTCATTAGGCCTTATGAGGAACAGTTGAGTAGAATATGCTTGACCACCTTGAGCAAGCTTCAGGAGGGAGATCTCGATAGGTTGAAGGCTAAGTATGCAGACTTATTTTCAAAGATCACGAGACTATCACCACGACGGGGTGTGGAGCATAAGATTATACTGACATCCGAGAGTTCTTTGCCGAATATAGGTCTATACCGCACATCTATACAGGAGTCCGAGAAGATAAAGAAGCAGGTTCAAGAGCTTCTGGAGACAGGAATGATAGTGTTGAGTTGTTCACCTTGTGGGTCGCCAGTGTTGTTGGTGCCCAAGAAGGATGGAGGCTGGCGTATGTGCGTGGATTACCAGGCACTCAACAAGATAACGATCAAGAATCGTTATCCACTACCACAGATCGATGATCTTACGGACCAGTTGGAGGGAGCAAGATTTTTCACGAAGTTGGATCTAAAGTCTGGTTACCATCAGGTGAGGATTCGGGAGGATAACACTTAGAAGATCGCGTTCAAGACCAAGCAGGGCCTATTCGAGTGGTTGGTGGTCCCGTTTGGATTATGTAACACTCCGACAACCTTTATGAGACTCATGAATGATTTGTTATGATCTTTTATAGAGGATTTTGTGATAGTTTACCTCGATGATATCTTGGTGTACAGCAGGACCTGGGAGGGGCATCTTGTTCATGTCGAGAAGGTGTTTGAAGTGCTGGAGAACGGACAGCTGAAGCTCAATGGGAAGAAGTGTGAATTTGGGAAGGACGAGATGGTGTATCTCGGCTTCATCATAGGGAAGGGCCAGCGGAGAATAGATCCAGGCAAGGTGGCGGTAATCACGAAGTGGCCGACTCCTAAGACAGTGACGGAGGTGAGAAGCTTCATGGGGGATTGCCAGTATTTGCGCAAGTTCATTCGATATTTTTCAACTTATGCGACACCCAATAGTCACTGATTATACATGACTACTAGTGTTGTGCATTTCAATTTGCAATCTTCCTTCATGTGATAAAGATAAAACGCTTTATAGGGACATATACCTAAGCAGCAAGTGGCTAAACTATAAAATCCAACCCAAAATGATTTACATGCATTAATCATCTAATCAGGCCTACTTGTCAATTCCACCATCAATTTTATATTATTTTAGAGCTTCATGCTTATGCTGTGTGTGCATGTTTACTGTTTTTTGGAAAGTAGTGCCCGATTCTAGCACATCAACAAAGTACTATGGAAATTTAGCTTGGTTTGGTAGAGGGCTTAAGGAGAGAATGTAAATCAAGGAGAGGTACATAGAAGTAGAGTAATGGATATCCCTACAAGCCTTCATATTTAGCTTGGTTTATTTTGTCTCTTTTCTAGTGCCCTCCCAATTTGGAGGATTATTTCCTCTCTTACTTTTTAAGTTCACATTATGTTATCTTTTCCCTTAGCCTATTGGCCCTTGTTCTATCTTCTCCTCAAAAAACTCAAACCCAAACATAAATTCATCTTTTATCTTTACTCTGTTAGAAATCTAGATCGTGTTGCGGATGAAAAGTAAACAGTAACATCGAAAAATAAGCACAAGCACAAGACACAATTTTAATATGGTTCATCAAATTGGTTAAGTCCACGTTGCACAAATCTCTAGTTCTTTTTTATAATCAAAGAGTACAATAGAGCCAAGAATAAAACAGCGACGACTAAAATGATAATATCCAAAACGATGCCTTTACAAGATTGAGGGAGAAATACAATGACTTTTTCTATCGTGGACGCAACTGAACACTAGACTTTTTCACAACTCCTGCACCGAATGCAAAGCTGCACAGTCGTTCTCTAACTCTTGCTCTCTTTGTCTTCAATTTCTTGCACTATATTGTTCTCATAGCAAGCTTCATCATTTATAGCTTTCTCCTTCTTGGCCTCTAAGAAACATGAATGAATCTCGATCGTATGCTTAATTGACTTGTCCAACAAGTAAATCTCTTGACTTACTCATTGCCATAATTATTTTATTTTAAAGAGCAAGTAGAATTTTCAATCAATCTCTCAATATATGTTGTCATATTTAGGCTAACTAATAAGATATGTATTCAATCACCAACTTACTCTACCTTACCTCCCCTCCCTTCTTACTAGACCACGTCTTAGACAACTTTCTGATAATGTTTTAAAGTAATTAAAACTCATCGGTGGGTTATAATAGAATAATATATCCAATTCTAGCTTGCTGCAATGAAAAGCACACGACTAGTAATCTCGGGTAATTAACAACCATCATTAATTACACGGAACCAATAATTCTCTACTCTTTAAAAACCATATTTTGTAAAATGGACCACTTTTCAGTTAGTCGTGTTGACATGGATAAAAAGTAGTTGATTTTGCTAATTATTTTTTTAGGACGTTTTTGCTAATTGAATTTCAAAAGTGGTTTATTTTAAGAATTGCTCCTTATTTGTTATTGCACTACTAGAATATGTAATACCAGTTACAAAATTAATCAAATTAAACATTTCCATAAAAAAAATACACGACTAGAAATACATATCTAAATAACAATTTGTTTCAATGCTTATTGATTATAAGCATAAAAAAGAGTGCCAAGAGAATGACAGCATTCCATTAGACAAATTACAAAACAGATGATCATTTTTATTGGCTTGAACATTAAGGTAAAGCAACATGAAGATTAGGATTGCAAAACAAATTTCAAACTTGAAGGAAGCTTAGATTCTCCCACCTTCCCCACCACGACACCGCCAAACCAAAACAAAATCAAATAACAAAAAACCTCCTTAACTTGAGGAGTTACAAAAAAATAAAAAAATAAAAATCTCCTTTTGACTTTGAGATCTTATGAGAAAAAACCCTCCTAAAAGTGTGAACGACCATTTACACTGATAAAGTATCTCCATGAATAATTTTACCATACGTGTGAAAATAGCGATTAAAACGCAAGGAGGGCTTTTTGCTGACGTGATTAATATGTGAGTATAGTCCCACATCGAATAAGATACGAAAGAGTGATGAATTTAAATATGAGTTTAGGTCAATATCTAATAGCTATACCTTTTAGGTTAAAATTGATTTCTACCTTCTGTTTAAGGCTCATCAACTCTAGATTGGGCCCGATTTCTCCCCCAACAATGGTATTAGAGCTAGGCATGTCCATCCGGACCGTCCCGACCCGGCCCGACCCAGAAAACCAGTTCCGGGCCGGCCCGGGTTTTTTGTTTTTTTTTTATTTTTTTAAATTTTTAAAAGTCTCTTTAAATTTTAAAATATACATAAAAAATTACAAAAAAAATATAAAAAATAAAAAAAAATCATATTATTAATAACTTGAAATGACATAAATTACAAATACAAAAAATTATAAAAATAAAAGATGATATAATAACTTGAAATGACATAAATTACAAATACAAAAAATTATAAAAATAAAAGATGATAAAAATAACTTCTTTATTAATAAAAATAAAAGATGATAAAAATAACTTCTTTATTAATAATCAGTAAATCTTTTACAAGTATAAATTTACTTCGAAATTCGTCACATCATAATAGATGAGTACATCCCAACTAGGTTGGCACCTACTCACCTATATCACTATTATTTGCAACTGTTTCCAAAATAATTCATTACAAATTTAAAGCTAAGAAATAAAAATTACAAATTGATGAATATTGTTTAATCTTTATATCTATCTGCTAGTCCTAACTCTTCAAATTTATCTTCAATTCCAGCCATCCGATCGATGCCTTGCGTTTGCTTCTCGTACCTCCACCAATCTTGTAAGCACATCACTGCTTGTACAGTATATTGATCTAAACATGTCCTGTGGTCGTTGATCAAACGTCCTGCTATGCTGAAGGCGGATTCCGAAACTACCGTCGAAACCTGCACTGTTAGTAAGTCACGAACCATGGTGAAAAGTATAGGATATGAAACTGATCTATATACTCTCCACCATTACAAAATATCTAAAGCATTTCCTTGACATTTAACTAAAGAAGCAGATAAATATTCATTTATTTCAGAAACCTCCAACGATGATCCAAGTCCAAACCCACCAGTTAGCTCAGCTACCATTGCATGTCTATCAAAACTTACATTTTTACCTCGGCTTGAGCTCGAAGGCGCCGAAGCTACAGACTGTTGTGCAGCTACACCATGTCTAGCTGTGTACTCATCATATAAGGTTTGAAAATAATTTCTAATAGCTAATGATGAGAAGTAGCAATAATGCTAGATCCATCATCTAAGTCTATAACATGCATGTCCACCATACAACGATTGTAACAAACTTCAAAGGCCAATATCCTTCAAACATGGATCAATAAGAACCCACAAACCAAAAATATGAGAAATAAGCCTAAAATACTTATTAAATTTGCTCTCCATTTGAAAATTTATACTTCCAAAAGTATCATTCATACGATATTTGTTAAATTTTTTTTTTGAATATTTAAAATTTATAAAGCAGCTAAAGTAATAGTTGGATAATAACAACCAGATAATAACTTTTGAATATTTAAAATTTATAAAGCAGCTAAAGTAATAGTTGGATAATAACAACCAGATAATAACATAGTAGCATCATAAAAAACTTGTTAACAACCAGATAATAACATAGTAGCATCATAAAAAACTTGTAACATCTTATTTAAATTACATATAATTATCCATTCATCTTTAGTTATTCCATAAGAGCTACAAGAGCTAGAACTAGAAGCAAAATAATTTATAAAATCATTTATAATTTCTTTATATTCTATAGCTATACTTAACATTGCATAGGTGGAATTCCACCTATGGTCAACATCTTTTGGAATTAGTCTAGCCTTAATATTTTTTCTTTTACACATTTGTTTTCATCTTTTAAGTCTTTGTTCAGAAGCAGTATGCATATAAGCAACTGTTCTAACCTTTTCTATCATGGATTTAATTTCAGTAAATGCACTTTGAACAATTAAATTTAAAATATGGCATATACATCTAATATGAAAAAGTTCACCATGACAGGGTAATGACAGAGTTATTTTGAGAAAATCTACAGCTACTTTATTATTACTTGTATTATCTAGTGAAAGAGAAAATATTTTTTGATCAATTTCTAGTTTCATAAGTTCTTCAACTATTAAATTGGCTACATTAATACCAGTATGTAACTCTTCAATACAATAAAAGAAACAACACTTTTAAACATTTACCAATTTTCATCAATCTAGTATGTTGTGATATATAAATAATATGTTTGTGCTCTGGATGTCCAAATATCAGAAGTTAAAGAAAATTTACAGTTTAAAATTTTAAAATAAAAATTATTTTTCCTTATTCTGTTTGATAATATTTTAAAATGTCACGTTGACAGGTTTGACGAGAATTTTTTTTTAAATCGGGATAAAAACCATCTCTAAACAAATCTTCAAATTCATCATATTCTACTAATTTAAAAGAAATGTTTTTAAGAATGATAAACCTGATGACGTATTTCCTGGCTCGGGCAGCGTCATAATTCCAAGTACCGAGACTACCAGAGGAGGAGGATTGGGAAATCATAGATTGTCAGGTATCACCTTGAGGAGTCTGGCCTTTGTTGTGTTTTTCTATATAGCGTTTGAGGTGGTTGGTTCCGCTCTTATGATGAGCTTGGAAAGTCTGGCCGCACAACGTACATTTAGCCTTCTAGGTGAGGATCCTACCGTGTTCATCCTTGGTGACGTCTATCTTCTTAAAAAAATTCACACATCGGATCTCGGTCTTTTAGGAGCTCTTGGTGCATATTCGTCGTCACCGGATTCGGGATTACCACTGGTAGAATCGGTAGGAGGAGTAGCTGTTGTTGTAGGAGGACTCATTTCAATATCGGTAGGAGATAGATTTTGCTCTTCATAATCAGATCCAGAAGCCATTTGATAAAAGGATTAGAAAGTATAAGAGATTATAAGAGAGTATAAGATTGTATAAGAGAGTATTAGAGAGAAGTAGATGAAATTTGGTGTGAGGAGAAGTGTTGGACCCTAGAGGGGGGTGATTAAGGTCTTATGCTAATCTAATCCGATTTTATGCCAATTAAAACTTATTAACAAGTTATCCTAGCAAGTATGAAATACAACAATATATATGAGCTAAGATAAGAAATATGAATAACAAGATATATCCTAACAAAGAGATATAGATAATGTATGTGCAAGGATATATAAACAACACAAGGGTAAATAATCTAAACTAGATAGTGGACAAACTAAATAGTGAGACAATGACGAAATGAGCAATGAGCACAAATAAGAATAAACGCCAAGGCACACACAAAACACAATCAAATGATCACGGAGTTCGAACCTTCCGTCCTACGTCTCCGCTCCCCACTCCCGGGGAGAAATCCACTATCACAATCCGGTTTGGAAGCCGGAACTTCTACACACTCGGTTTTCTAGCTAACCGAAAACTCTATAACTCACACTCTTGCAAAATCACTCTACACCCTCACAAGTGTTGGACCTAGCCGTGTCTCCCTCAAGTGCTCGGTTACAACCTCTCCCTAGGTTCGTCAACCTACGCCACTCCTCTTAGGACGATCCCCGACTCTCACCACACACTCCTCTCGGTGTACAAGTGTATTACAAAGTGATCTCACGATTAAGCACAATACAAAGAATAATTGTTCTCTAATATGGATGAGAACACAATAAAAAGTGATCTCACGATTAAGCACAATACAAAGAATAATTGTTCTCTAATATGGATGAGAACACAATAAAAACTCACACTCAATTATTACAACTTTCACCAACCCAAATATACTATGTATGAAAATACAATAAGCTCAAGTGGGTGTGTGTGTAAACAATGAGTAAAATCAAATCTAACTCAAATAGCAAATTAGCAATAATAAGAATATAAAAATCAATAATAATATTGCTAGAGAAAAGAGTTAGAAAACTTCTCTATAAACACAAAGAGAGGATGAGAAGATATTAAAGATGAACTCCTCAACAGATGATGCAAACTCCTCTTTGTAACAGCAAACCCCAAAAAACAAACTAAACAAACTTAAACTCTTTTAAAACATGTTTAAAACATCACATTGGTTACTGAGATAGAAGAGGGTTTGGGGGTTTATATAGGAAGAGGAAGCAACAGCAAAAACCCCAAAGGAAAAGACCAAACAGCCCAAGAATCAGAAATCTGATTCTGTACCAAAAGAGCCGTTGGGATAAACGGCGGTCGATCGCGACGGTCGACCGCGAGCAACAAAAACAACAGGAAAAGCTCCAGAGACTTCGGCGGTCGATCGTGGCGGTCGACCGTGGGAAATCTCGAGCTCACGGTCGACCGCGGCGGTCGACCGTGAAAGTCTTTGCTACCCACTGACGAAAAAACTCAGGCGCGGTCGACCGTGACGGTCGACCGTGAACTGATATATGAAATTCTAGGTTTTGAAAACAGTTTGCTAATTTTAAAATACTGTTTAAAAATATCAAATAAATTCCAAAAAATGTAAAACTTTGGAAAATGATTATAGACATGATAATAAACATGCTACAACGACTGGTTTCTAAAAAGGACTTCCCAAATAAAAAATATCATTATTTTACAAAATAGGCCAAAACATGAAAATGTAAACATGTGAATTTTGACATTTTGGCTAAACCATGTTTGAAACTTTGCACAATGATTATGTAGACTTAATAAGATATGTATATGATTATTGTTAAGTCCAAAAACTAAGAATATAATATTTTTATAAATACAATAGAAAATGAAACATATGAGTATGTATATAAAAATATATTTGTTTCATATCTAAGTAGTTAAACCAAATCACAATAATAAATATGAAATATGTAATTTCATATTTGTAAACATGAAAACCCAAAACCATGCATGTATATATATAACTATATATATATACATAGAAACCAAATACGTGTGTGTATATGATATTGAGCGTAGAGTATCTAACACACATAATATAAAACCTAAACTAGATTACCCAAGCCGATCTTGATCTTCAATAAGCTTGACTTGGTACACTATACGGATGAAGCTGAACTTGAATCTTTAACTATGAATTGCATAGGCTTCACTCCACAATTCCGCCAACCTCCATTGGATATGATCGTTGAAGCTCTATTCCATCCATCCTCCAACTCGTTGTTTGCCTAGAATAAATACGAAAACACAAATACTAGACAAACAACATTAGAAATAAATTATTTGTTAAACATCATCAAAACAAGAAGGCCAACAAGAAGAAGTGAAAACCCCCCTCTATTTATAGAGGCAGCATCCTAGGCAAATGACCAAAAAACCCTCACCAAATAGCTGTTTTTGACCGTATTAAGGGGCAAAATGGTCAAAATGCAAAAAATGATAGTTTTCTCCGGGCCTGGCCGGGTTGGCCCAGCCTGGCCCAGATTTTTGCTCCCAACGGTCACCAAGGGTGACCGTTGCGGGCGGGCCGGGTTTCGGGTCCGAGCCACCCGGCCCGGTTTCGTTGCCTGGCCGAAACTGTTTTGGGCTGGGCCGGGTCCAGACCGGGCGCCAGCGAAGGGACCCGGGCCCGGGCCCAGGCCAGCGGGCTTTTTGGACAGGGCTAATTAGAGCTAAGGTCATGGTTCAAGCAATTAAAAAAATAGATGATCTTCGATGTAAAGCCCGAATGTGTAGGGGGAATCCACGAACTTCCGTAGGAGTGATATAGTCTAATTGTCACCATGAGTGAAGTGGTGAAAGTTCCTACGGATGTTTGATAGCAATGTGCTAAATGCATGGTCTGATTAGCCCACGAGTGAAGTCGTACAAAAGTTTATGAATTGATTAGCTCATAAGTAAAGTGGTGCAAAAATTAGTGAATCTCGTGGAAGATTGGATTGTAGTTGAATTAAACTATACTCACAAATGAAGGGAGAGTTGTTGACGTGATTAATATGTGAGTATACTCCACATCGGATAAGATACGAAATAGTGATGAGTTTAGGAGTTTGGGTCATTATCTAATATCTATAGCTTTTGGGATAAAATTGATTCCTAACTTCTGTTTAAGATCTATCGACTCTCGATTGGACCCGATTTCTCCCCCAACACTTTCTAATAAAATGTTAAAGTTATATGACATTTTTTGATGACCCCTAATTATAAGGAGGTTTTTGATATCTTAAAAGTTGTTAGGGGTTATCTTAGAATTCCACAGAGTTAAGGTACAATATTGTGTAAATTCTCAATATTAAGGTACAATATCATGGGGCCCCTTAGGGAAGCTTTGACCGACATCGACTTACAAAAACCAAAATATTAAGTGTTCAGATAACCCCTCTCGGGGAAGCTTTCATCGACATCGACTTATTTATAACCAAAATATTAAGGTACAATATCATGGGCCCCCTTTGGGAAGCTTTGTCCGACATTGACTTATAAAAACGAAACATTAAGGTAAATTTTAAGGAGAAAAACAAAAGGAATCTTCTAGTTATTTTATGAGCAAAATCGATCTCTTTGTGTTTTAATTAGCCAAATCGTCAGCATTTTTCCTTGTCATTATGGCTTGCTAAAAAGAAGCTGATTTTGTAAAATAAAGTGTTTGAAATACATGGGACTACTAGTCTCGTATATTTAGTAAGTATAAATTACTGGCTAGGTAAATCTTTATGTGTAAACGGGACTGCATAAAAGAAGTTAATTCTTAATTAACGATCTCTAAATACACAGTAGTATTAGTCATCTGTATTTTGAAGATTATATTTTGTTAAATCGACCTCTTTTTAGCTATGTCACCAATCATGATGATGCGGCAAAAAAAAATCGATTTTGCTAATTAAATCGCAAAAAAATTAATTTTGCTCAAAGAATTGCAAAAAAGATTTTTAAATAAAAAATTTAAAAACTTTACAAGAAGACCCTTTAAGTTTCGGAGTTTTGCGGTAATCCTCATAAACTCTAGAAATGTAAGTCTTGTAAGATAACCTCTCTAAGTAATACCATTATGTGCTCGCGAAAACCGTGTGCCCAAATGATCAGAGTGCTCCTGATGGGGGGAAAACGTCTTCCATGTTCTTTTCAGTAAATTTAATTGTGATTTTCACAAAAAGCCCTTCACTGGGTCCGAGTGTAGTCCAATCTTGACTAAAATGCCCCAAAATTATTTAATCTAATTTAATTTAGCGATTAGATTGTTAACTTGAAAGAGCATTTTGGTATCTTTACTAGTTCATCTAACATCGCTAAGGATGGTTAGTTGAAAAAATAGATGACGTTTGTGGTTTTTTTAAACAATCAACCTCAAAAAGGGTTTAACTGAGGTTTTTATAGTTGGAGGGGTTATCTCTGCCTGGAGTTTACTGATGAAGGTGAAAGGAAAGAAAAGAAGGGGAAACAAAACAAAGGAAAGGAATGGAAGACGAAGGAAAATATAATAATCATGTTTGAGAGTTTAGTAAAGAAAATTGAAGGAAATTATTCTTTAACCGTTGGATCTCTATCATGATGGTCCAAAATTTTCACTTATTCTACACTCCAATTTGCTGGGGAACTAAATTATATAGAATGGAGGCTAAGGAACTAAATTATTTAAATTACATTTATTCGTTGCCTTGCATCTGCCATAAGAGCATCTCCAACAGCTTCTTCATTTCCCACTTTTGGAGAATATAGTTAGGTTTTTGGTCCAACAGATTCCCCATCTCATTCCCCAAAATAGGGATGGAGGAGAAAAAATGGGGAAGCTTCCCCAAATCTGCAGCATTCTTCAAATTTTTGGAGGAAAAAATGGATTTCTTCAAAATGAGGAAGCTGTTGGAGTTGGTGTAAAAATAATTTGGAGAATATGTCTTTTGCTTCCCCATTTTGGAGAAAATTTTAGAGAAGCTGTTGGAGATGCCCTAAATGTTCAATTAGCGTGTTTCGAAGCATAAAATGAGCTTTCCTATCTTGAATCTTCCTATGTCGATCAAGGAATCGTTGGAATCGTTCGTCATCATCAATATCTATTTCTTCAGGTCTTAAAGATTCGTCGTGAACAATAATCTCTGGTTCTGCATCGCGTTTATCCTCCACTGTCATGTTATGTAATATAGTACAAGCAGTCATTATGTCGTGTAGTCCCCGTTTGTCCCAAGAACGTGATGGTCCCTTGTAATACAATAATCTCAGGTCTTGAAGATTTTTTTTTAATATGTTGTATTGCATTATTAATATTTGGTTCATTTTAAAACTCTCATCGACACCTTTATAATGTTATAATTTTTTTCAAATAATGATTAAAAATAAAATTATTAATGTAAACTATATCCAATATTATTAATTTATATGGTTTTTTTGACAAAAAAATAAAAAAAAATATTTGGAGAGTGTGGGTTGGAGCAACTCTCCAAATTGGAATATTCCTAGAATATTCCAATTTGAAGGGTGAAATTTGGAGGCCATGGTTGGAGATGCTCTAACCAGAGTTAGAAATCTGGATCACCAGAAAATTGGTCTTATATCCACAAATTTAAATTTATAATGATTTCCATTATTGGATGTATTTTCAACTATTTACCAGTATTCAAACTCATATCAATATCCGATATAACATTTTTTATATTATATCCATATATCCATATCCCAACTTATGTCATGGCTGGAAAAAAAAAAGAAAAAAAAAGAGAGACAACATGTCAACAACCATCGTCATCCTCAGAAGTTTCATTTATGACTTTGTTCAAGCCACCCTCATTTCACAGTCATTAGATTTTTTTTTTTTCGAGACTAGATAATGGAAGAAGACTAACCATCTTTTTGTGGGTCAAATGTAAATTACTTTTTCAAAAGAGACTACCAAGAAAAAAGTGTTCCACAGCGCGCCTATCAAGACGCGTCGCACGCAAGTCTCAAATCCCCCCCCAAATTCATCCTCAACGGGTCGGATCCAATTGCGCTCGAAGAAAAACCCGATCCGACTTGGAATTATACTATCCAAATACACCCCTCAACAAATAGAGTCACGAATTTATAATACGCCAAATTTCTATTTCCGAACTTTTATATGGTTAACAGAAAACCAAATAGTGATTAAATTTATATTTGATATATCCAAAGAAGAAGCGATGCAGGATTTACTCATTAATTTATCTGCAGCAAGTACTGCAAATCTTTTTATTGGTTAAAAAAGAAAAAATGTTGCCCGATCATCAAGTTAGGGTCTGTTTATTTCATTTATTGCAATTAGGGGTTGTTTGTTTGCCTAAAAAAAGAGGAAAATCAAAGAAAAGGAAACCTATTTCTAAGAAAAATAGATTTTGGAATTGTTTGGTTGGCTAAAAAAAAAAAGGAAATCAAAGAAATTGAGATGAGATGAGTTGTCACCTTATTATAGGATGATGTGAGTGATTTTTTTAAGAAAACTTGTTTTGATGTTGTTTGGTTGGCGGAAAAAAATAAGGAAATGAATTATAAGAAACATATTTCTTGTAATAGGTTGTTTTCTTTTGTTTGGTTATTTCTTAAAAATAAGAAAATAGATGAGATGAGATGAGTTGTCATTATATTATTGGATGATGTGACTCACACTTAAGAAAATTGTTTTCCAAGCTTTTTGGGAGGAAAACAAAGAAATAAAATGTTAATAAGATGAGATGAGTTGTCACAATCTTATTGGATGATGTGAGTGATTTTTAAATATGAGATGAGATGAGTTGAGTGATGTTGTGGATGAAAATAATATTTTATTAGATGTGGTGGATGTAATGGATGAGTTGTTGGATGAAAATAATATTTTATTAGATGTGTTGGATGAGTTGTTGGATAAAGATAATATTTTATTAGATGTTGTGGGTGAGTTTTAGGGATGGAAATGTGTGAAATTGAACTTTTTGAGATTTCTTGGTTTTCATTTCTAATTTTTGGCTTTTTAGAAAATAACCAAACTTATAGGAAAACCCCTTTCCACACAATTTTTTCCCATGTATTTCTAGTGATATTTTGGAATAGTATTTTTACACTTGTTTCAAGTTTTAAACAAGAGTGGAAAGCAAATTTCATGTCAATCAATTGTTTGGTTACAAACCCTAAAAAGAGAAAACCCAAATTTAAAAAGAATAGAGAAAGAGATGAATTGTCAAGAAAGAACAAGTTGTCATCCACTTTCCTTTTTTTTATTGCCAGAATAAGCAATGTCTCAGATATCCACTAGTTTCTAGCAAAAAAAAAGGATTTGAATTTCTATAAATTCCACATGGTTTCCGCCTTTTATAAAGACATTTTCACTAAAATATTTGGTGAACCAAAGTAGAGAATAGATAGAACTTTTTAGACAATTTCTTAATTTTATATAGCGCTCGTCAGGCGTTTCCACACGATTTCTAGAGTTTTTTGGTGAAACAAACAACCTCTTAGTAAAATTAAAATATAAAAATGAAGATTCCTTTTACAATCATATATAAATAAACATTTTATTTGAAGTAAATATATTTTCTGCAATCAGTTGGATAATTTTGTAACTATAATTAAACATTATATAACAGACATGAATTTGTAAAGATATCTGCTCATCTATACTTATATGAAATTCCTAAGATTTACTATTCATGATACAGTAAAAAATACAGCAAATTGTTGTAGCATTATTACTGTAACAATATTGTTGTAGCACAAATTAGAATACTATAGCATTTTAAAGAAAGTATGGGAGCATTTATAAAAAAAAATTACTGTAGCATTAAAAAAAGATTTAGTGTAGCATAATAAAAAAAAGAGGGTCGCGCTGTGCACATTAATCTACTACTCTATACTTATAGGAGGATTCTAAAATTTACTATTCATACTACAATAAAAATGTTACAATGAATTACTGTATCATAAACAAAATACCGCAGCATTTAAAAAAATTACCGTAGCATTTATAAAAAATTACTGTGGCGTTTAAAAAATACTGTAGCGGGGAGAAAGGGGGCGTGCTTTGCACGGGTGGACATTAGTTTTCTAAGGGGGGTTATCGGTTGGGAAATTTTGGGGGATAATGAGATAATTTTGGGGATTCTATTTCATAGTGTTATTCATTGGGATGATGGAACAAGGATAATACCTTTTTGTGTTATTAGTTTTTTGGAACACTAGTGAGATAATTGCACCACTCGGAATAAAATTACCCCATTCATATACAAAAAATTTGATCCAATAGTAAAAATTTACTCCATCCTCCATATTGGAACAATGTTGTTCCACTTTGAAGATAATTGGGATAATTTTAAAATATTTTTGTATTACTTAACTAATACATGCTAATTATGTTATAAATATATGACATGATATATAAACTATAACATATATTAATAATTTAATAACATATATTAATAATATTATATAACAGTAATTATAATATAATGTATTTATTATAATATTATATAATATTTTAATAACATATATTAATAATATTATATTTTCACCATATATTAATATTTTAATAAAATATATAATATTTATCATATAAGCATATATCATTAATAAGATAAATGGTAATATTTATTATATAGATAAATTAATAGTAATTATAGTATATACATATTATTATAATATTATTATAGTATTTTAATAAAGCATGATATGTTAATATTTAATAACATAATTAAATAAACATATATTAATAATTTATATAATAAACATGTGTATTAATATTTTAATAACATAAATATAATTTTAATAACATATATTAATAGTATTATTAATATATTATTATTAATATTAATTAGAAATTATAGTATAACGTATTTATTATAATATTATATAATATTTAATCAACATATATTATTATATAATATATTACTATATAATTAATTTAATAAATAATTATTATAGTTATTATTATTAGACATACTATTATATTATAATATAATAATTACTAATATTAGTAAAATATTATGATATAATATAATATAATACTATAGTTTGAAATGATATAATATATTATACCTATACACATGATACCTTTTAATATATATTATTGTAATTATCATGTAATATATATATGTTATATTATATTTTAATTTTAATATAAAATTTTAAAAATATTACATTGAATAAAGTAAAATATTATAATATTTTATATTATATCCTATGATACTATATTATAATATATTAAATTAAATAATATATTATTAAAATATTATATTAAATATATTATTCATATATTATATTAATTATTATATAATGTAGCATACTAATATAATGTTAATTAGTAATTATTGTATAACATATTATATTTTTGTATAAATAAAATAATGTATTATATTAAATATTATATTATTAAAATATTATATTAAATATATTGATATTATATTATATTAATTATTATATATAGTATAGCATGCTAATATAATATAATACAATACAATATAATAATTAATAATAGTAATTTGTAAGTATAGTATAATATATTATATTTTAATATAAAATAAAATAATATTTATATTATAATAATATACTTAATAATATACTAAACCAATTGGATAAGTTAATTTAGAAGTAATTAATATATAAAATTATATTTTAATAAGGTGCCACATCATCAATTATCTCATATGAATTGTCAAATCAAAGGCTCAAATTATCCTATTATCCTATTTTATCCTATTTTACCCCATTCAAAATATCTCAAAAGGATAAAATTGTTCTATTAGGGGGGGTTAGTCACCTAGAACTTTTTAAGTAGAACTGGGATAATTGGTAAAGTGAGATAATTTTTTAACACTGGGATAATTTAGTGGAACAATGATGGGTAATTCTTAAAGTGGGATAATTTGGTAGGATAATTTGGTGGGATAATGATGAATAATATTATGAAGTTGCATAATTTGGTAGGATAATTTGGTGGAGGTAATGGTGAGTATAAATTACTATTGTTAATAATTGTATATTAAAAATAGTATAATATTGATAAGTAAATTCTAGTGATAACTATAAAATACAATGCAATAAAGCATCACTATTCATCTCATATAATAAAATAATTTACAAATAAATAAAAATCTAAATCCCTAGAGTGACCCGACTTCTATCATCCCACATGGCTTCTGTCATCCCACATGGTATCTGCCATAGAATTTCTCCAAACTCCTACAGCTGTTCATTGAGTCTGTAACTCGTCTTCTTTATCGAAGTCATCGTCTGCATCGGCAACATTTCGTGGAGCTTCTAGTGGAGGATCATAAATGTCGAAGTTCAAATCTCATAACATCATAAAGAAAGAAAAATAAGCATTTTTCAGCCATTAACTCTTTGGACCAATCTCATCATGATCACTGAAACCAAATCGGCAAATAAATAAAATGTACACAGGAATCATCCGTGGCCGCTAAACAGATGATCGACAGATGAAGTATAAATATCCCAATCAATTTACTATGCCGATTTAATAATAATAGATATCACCATTAACCATTCAACATCTAATCATCAATGTGATCGCAAAGCTGCTTTCAAACTTATAAAAAAAAACATAAATAGCCCACATATCTTTAGCACTAACCCACCAACACTATAGTCTTAACCTAAACCACTGTTGTGGAGAGAAAACTTAGATCAAACAAATAATAATAAAATAATTTAAACGTCAAAAAGCTATCAATAAAGTAATACATCTTGAAGATAATAATAAAAGATCTAATCATCACAAAAACAAAGTAAAGACAAAAAAATGAACGGATGATTGACTTCATGGCAGAGAAATTTTAACCAAGAGGGAGGGAGGCGACGTTTTACTTTTTTTTTCCAATTGTATTCTTTCCAATGTGTGGGATAATTTGAGAGAGGAGAACTTATGGTTATATATATAGGTAGTATAATTTGTGGGATAATTATGACCAATTATCCCAATTTTAATTCTAGTAGAATTCTACTTGACTAACGCACCAAAAAAAATAATACAGTTCTAGTTCTACAAAAGTTCTTCTTGACTAACACTATAAAAAAATATCACATTTCCTAGTTCTATGTGACTAACACCTTAAAAATTTATCCCACAAATTATCCCAGTTCCAATTTTAAGTTCTAGATGACTAACCCCCCCTTAGAACAACTTTCACACTTAACCCCAATTTGTCCCAACCAATATCACCCCACCCCTAAATAAAATCGAAAGTCGAACACAACGTCCCTCACGGGTCGGATCTAGTTGTACTCGATCAAAACCCCGACCCGGTTCAGACTCAAACAAGGGTCCGAATCCACGGCACCGCCTCTTAAATGTATGCAACGTCCCTCCACTTGTCAGAAGCCCAATCGAAACCGCGAACATGGCGGGGCGGCGGCGCGGCGGTCGGAGTGGAGATATCCCGGCGGCTCGAATCAGGCCAGTGGTGGCGGGCGGTTAAGGCGGCGGAGGAGAGAGGGGGAGAGTCACTGATTCAGGCGTGGTTGAAGGAGAAAGGGCTCGAGCTCCCGAGTCTCGACCTAGGGTTTGCCCTCGTCTCCAATCTCTGCTTCGATCACAACGGACCCTCTCTATGGAAGCTTCTCGAGCGAGCCATGGCCTCTCGTGTCGTGTTCCCACTTCATGTCCTCGCTCTGCTCACCGCGAGGTAAGCTCACCGACACTGAGAGTTTGATTTGTGTTTGTTCTTTTTTGAGTTTTGATGGCGGTTTGGTTTGTTTTAGGGTGTTGCCGAACAGGAGAGCGGAGCCGGAGGCGTATAGGCTTTATCTGGAGCTTTTGAACCGTTATCTGTTCTTGAATCATTCAGTGGGCTCTGCTTCTTCTAGAGACAAGTGAGTTTCACTAAATGACGCAAAATTTGTTGGAGATTTCATTAAATTTAGGTTTTTTAAGGATATGAAGATAAATTAGGGACTCAAATTACCCTAAGATGAGTATGGCTACTCATTTAGCCAACTGAAAGGTGATTGATTCATTGCTGCCATACAAGTGTAGCTCCGGGCTAAAACTCAAAAGAAAAACAAGAATTAAGTGTACACGAGATTTTAACCCATTACGTAGAAGATGCTCTAGTTAAACATTAGTTAATGACTAGTAAATCATTTATCATATCTTAAAACTTACTCAAGTAACCCATTGTGTTGTGAGCACAGATTCTATGAGAGCAGCCATGCAGAAAAACAAGAATTAAGTGTACACGAGATTTTAACCCATTACGTAGAAGATGCTCTAGTTAAACATTAGTTAATGACTAGTAAATCATTTATCATATCTTAAAACTTACTCAAGTAACCCATTGTGTTGTGAGCACAGATTCTATGAGAGCAGCCATGCGTGCCAGAGCTGTTCTGATAGGATGTCTATTCACCCATTACTGGCTACCCCCTTGAGTTGATGATGTTTGTACGTATATTGCATTGTCCTAAAGGATTTAGCTAAAGACTAATTATGCACTTTCTGTGACCAAATGTTGTTTGATGTGGAAATGTGAAAGGTTTCGGATGCTGATGGAATACTAAAGCTAAAGAATTAGTCTTTTGTACAAAAGTTGAAACATATAACTAAAGGAGCAGCATTACTATGCCAAAGAAGGGTCAAAGAAAATTTGAGAATATATCTCAATATTGGTGCACACTAAGGTAGTGCTCGGACATTTCTAGTAGTGTAAGAGAAGTTCACATATAATCATATTTAATGGGTGCGTTGTGTATAGATGGTGCCACACGTTAGTTTCATGCATGTTCGAACAAAGGACAACATTCTTGACACCTTGAGGACATTGTACTTATTCTAATAAGATATTTTTCATATTTTCTTGACACTTGCTCAACTTGCAGGGGAAAACCTTAACAATGGTTGTATTATTTGAGAATTTAAAAAAGTTGTTACTAGTAATAGGAAACACGCTATTGAAAACGATATGTATTTACAGAATGCTTTAGAGAGGCTTATGAAGTTGATTTGATATAAAATATGTTACAGAACTCATTGTTCATTGAGGAACATATATGCAAGAAATAAATGTCATAGATAAAGAATTATCGATATATTAATTAAAGGAGCAACATTAATGTGCCAGAGCTGTTCTGATAGGATGTCTATTCACCCATTACTGGCTACCCCCTTGAGTTGATGATGTTTGTACGTATATTGCATTGTCCTAAAGGATTTAGCTAAAGACTAATTATGCACTTTCTGTGACCAAATGTTGTTTGATGTGGAAATGTGAAAGGTTTCGGATGCTGATGGAATACTAAAGCTAAAGAATTAGTCTTTTGTACAAAAGTTGAAACATATAACTAAAGGAGCAGCATTACTATGCCAAAGAAGGGTCAAAGAAAATTTGAGAATATATCTCAATATTGGTGCACACTAAGGTAGTGCTCGGACATTTCTAGTAGTGTAAGAGAAGTTCACATATAATCATATTTAATGGGTGCGTTGTGTATAGATGGTGCCACACGTTAGTTTCATGCATGTTCGAACAAAGGACAACATTCTTGACACCTTGAGGACATTGTACTTATTCTAATAAGATATTTTTCATATTTTCTTGACACTTGCTCAACTTGCAGGGGAAAACCTTAACAATGGTTGTATTATTTGAGAATTTAAAAAAGTTGTTACTAGTAATAGGAAACACGCTATTGAAAACGATATGTATTTACAGAATGCTTTAGAGAGGCTTATGAAGTTGATTTGATATAAAATATGTTACAGAACTCATTGTTCATTGAGGAACATATATGCAAGAAATAAATGTCATAGATAAAGAATTATCGATATATTAATTAAAGGAGCAACATTAATGTGCCAGAGCTGTTCTGATAGGATGTCTATTCACCCATTACTGGCTACCCCCTTGAGTTGATGATGTTTGTACGTATATTGCATTGTCCTAAAGGATTTAGCTAAAGACTAATTATGCACTTTCTGTGACCAAATGTTGTTTGATGTGGAAATGTGAAAGGTTTCGGATGCTGATGGAATACTAAAGCTAAAGAATTAGTCTTTTGTACAAAAGTTGAAACATATAACTAAAGGAGCAGCATTACTATGCCAAAGAAGGGTCAAAGAAAATTTGAGAATATATCTCAATATTGGTGCACACTAAGGTAGTGCTCGGACATTTCTAGTAGTGTAAGAGAAGTTCACATATAATCATATTTAATGGGTGCGTTGTGTATAGATGGTGCCACACGTTAGTTTCATGCATGTTCGAACAAAGGACAACATTCTTGACACCTTGAGGACATTGTACTTATTCTAATAAGATATTTTTCATATTTTCTTGACACTTGCTCAACTTGCAGGGGAAAACCTTAACAATGGTTGTATTATTTGAGAATTTAAAAAAGTTGTTACTAGTAATAGGAAACACGCTATTGAAAACGATATGTATTTACAGAATGCTTTAGAGAGGCTTATGAAGTTGATTTGATATAAAATATGTTACAGAACTCATTGTTCATTGAGGAACATATATGCAAGAAATAAATGTCATAGATAAAGAATTATCGATATATTAATTAAAGGAGCAACATTAATGTGCCAGAGCTGTTCTGATAGGATGTCTATTCACCCATTACTGGCTACCCCCTTGAGTTGATGATGTTTGTACGTATATTGCATTGTCCTAAAGGATTTAGCTAAAGACTAATTATGCACTTTCTGTGACCAAATGTTGTTTGATGTGGAAATGTGAAAGGTTTCGGATGCTGATGGAATACTAAAGCTAAAGAATTAGTCTTTTGTACAAAAGTTGAAACATATAACTAAAGGAGCAGCATTACTATGCCAAAGAAGGGTCAAAGAAAATTTGAGAATATATCTCAATATTGGTGCACACTAAGGTAGTGCTCGGACATTTCTAGTAGTGTAAGAGAAGTTCACATATAATCATATTTAATGGGTGCGTTGTGTATAGATGGTGCCACACGTTAGTTTCATGCATGTTCGAACAAAGGACAACATTCTTGACACCTTGAGGACATTGTACTTATTCTAATAAGATATTTTTCATATTTTCTTGACACTTGCTCAACTTGCAGGGGAAAACCTTAACAATGGTTGTATTATTTGAGAATTTAAAAAAGTTGTTACTAGTAATAGGAAACACGCTATTGAAAACGATATGTATTTACAGAATGCTTTAGAGAGGCTTATGAAGTTGATTTGATATAAAATATGTTACAGAACTCATTGTTCATTGAGGAACATATATGCAAGAAATAAATGTCATAGATAAAGAATTATCGATATATTAATTAAAGGAGCAACATTAATGTGCCAGAGCTGTTCTGATAGGATGTCTATTCACCCATTACTGGCTACCCCCTTGAGTTGATGATGTTTGTACGTATATTGCATTGTCCTAAAGGATTTAGCTAAAGACTAATTATGCACTTTCTGTGACCAAATGTTGTTTGATGTGGAAATGTGAAAGGTTTCGGATGCTGATGGAATACTAAAGCTAAAGAATTAGTCTTTTGTACAAAAGTTGAAACATATAACTAAAGGAGCAGCATTACTATGCCAAAGAAGGGTCAAAGAAAATTTGAGAATATATCTCAATATTGGTGCACACTAAGGTAGTGCTCGGACATTTCTAGTAGTGTAAGAGAAGTTCACATATAATCATATTTAATGGGTGCGTTGTGTATAGATGGTGCCACACGTTAGTTTCATGCATGTTCGAACAAAGGACAACATTCTTGACACCTTGAGGACATTGTACTTATTCTAATAAGATATTTTTCATATTTTCTTGACACTTGCTCAACTTGCAGGGGAAAACCTTAACAATGGTTGTATTATTTGAGAATTTAAAAAAGTTGTTACTAGTAATAGGAAACACGCTATTGAAAACGATATGTATTTACAGAATGCTTTAGAGAGGCTTATGAAGTTGATTTGATATAAAATATGTTACAGAACTCATTGTTCATTGAGGAACATATATGCAAGAAATAAATGTCATAGATAAAGAATTATCGATATATTAATTAAAGGAGCAACATTAATGTGCCAGAGCTGTTCTGATAGGATGTCTATTCACCCATTACTGGCTACCCCCTTGAGTTGATGATGTTTGTACGTATATTGCATTGTCCTAAAGGATTTAGCTAAAGACTAATTATGCACTTTCTGTGACCAAATGTTGTTTGATGTGGAAATGTGAAAGGTTTCGGATGCTGATGGAATACTAAAGCTAAAGAATTAGTCTTTTGTACAAAAGTTGAAACATATAACTAAAGGAGCAGCATTACTATGCCAAAGAAGGGTCAAAGAAAATTTGAGAATATATCTCAATATTGGTGCACACTAAGGTAGTGCTCGGACATTTCTAGTAGTGTAAGAGAAGTTCACATATAATCATATTTAATGGGTGCGTTGTGTATAGATGGTGCCACACGTTAGTTTCATGCATGTTCGAACAAAGGACAACATTCTTGACACCTTGAGGACATTGTACTTATTCTAATAAGATATTTTTCATATTTTCTTGACACTTGCTCAACTTGCAGGGGAAAACCTTAACAATGGTTGTATTATTTGAGAATTTAAAAAAGTTGTTACTAGTAATAGGAAACACGCTATTGAAAACGATATGTATTTACAGAATGCTTTAGAGAGGCTTATGAAGTTGATTTGATATAAAATATGTTACAGAACTCATTGTTCATTGAGGAACATATATGCAAGAAATAAATGTCATAGATAAAGAATTATCGATATATTAATTAAAGGAGCAACATTAATGTGCCAGAGCTGTTCTGATAGGATGTCTATTCACCCATTACTGGCTACCCCCTTGAGTTGATGATGTTTGTACGTATATTGCATTGTCCTAAAGGATTTAGCTAAAGACTAATTATGCACTTTCTGTGACCAAATGTTGTTTGATGTGGAAATGTGAAAGGTTTCGGATGCTGATGGAATACTAAAGCTAAAGAATTAGTCTTTTGTACAAAAGTTGAAACATATAACTAAAGGAGCAGCATTACTATGCCAAAGAAGGGTCAAAGAAAATTTGAGAATATATCTCAATATTGGTGCACACTAAGGTAGTGCTCGGACATTTCTAGTAGTGTAAGAGAAGTTCACATATAATCATATTTAATGGGTGCGTTGTGTATAGATGGTGCCACACGTTAGTTTCATGCATGTTCGAACAAAGGACAACATTCTTGACACCTTGAGGACATTGTACTTATTCTAATAAGATATTTTTCATATTTTCTTGACACTTGCTCAACTTGCAGGGGAAAACCTTAACAATGGTTGTATTATTTGAGAATTTAAAAAAGTTGTTACTAGTAATAGGAAACACGCTATTGAAAACGATATGTATTTACAGAATGCTTTAGAGAGGCTTATGAAGTTGATTTGATATAAAATATGTTACAGAACTCATTGTTCATTGAGGAACATATATGCAAGAAATAAATGTCATAGATAAAGAATTATCGATATATTAATTAAAGGAGCAACATTAATGTGCCAGAGCTAGGTCAAAGAAATGTTGAGAAGATACTTCAAAATTGATGCACACTAAGGAAGTGTTGGAACATTTCTAGGAGTGTAAGAGAAGTGCATTTGTCACGCCATCAATAATAATATTTAACGGGTGCTATGTATAGATGTTATCACATGCTAGGTCCATCTATGTTCAAACAAAGGAGAATGTTCTTGACACTTATAGGACATTGTTCTTATACTGACAAGATATCTTTGATTTTTTCTCGACACTTGCTCAACGAGCTGGGGAAAACCTTTAGCAATGGTTGTATTATTTGAGAATTTAAAAATTGGTTACTAGTAATAGGAAACATGCTCTTGAAATCCATATGTATTTACAAAATGGTTTAAAGAAGTTTACGAAGTTGAGTTGATATAAAGTATGTTACATAACTCATTGTTCATTGAGTAACACACATGCAAGATATAAATACCGTTAACGAAGAATTATCCATAATTACATATTAATTAAAGGAGCAACATTGATGTGTTAGGGAAGAGCCAAAGAAATGTTGAGAAGATACTTCAAAATTGATGCACACTAAGGATGTGTTTGGACATTTCTAGGAGTGTAAGATAAGTGCATGTGTCCCGCCGTATATAATCATATTTAACGGGTGCACTATGTATAGGTGGTACCACATGCTCGTTCCATCCATGTTCAAACAAAGGAGAATATTCTTGACACTTTTAGGACATTGTTCTTATACAAATAAGATATTTTTGAGATTTTCTTGACACTTGCTCAACGAACTAGGGAAAAACTTTAACAATGATTATATTGTATGAGATTTAAAAATTTTGACACCATTAATAGGAAACAAGCTCTTGAAAACTGTATGTATTTACATAATGCTTTAAAGAAGTTCCTAAAGTTGACTTGATATACAATATGTTATAGAACTCATTGTTCATTGAAGAATATCTATGCAAGAAATAAAAATCATACACATTGAGTTATGAAAGGAGTTCCAGAGAAGGAAAATGATTTGATATTTAATATGTTATAGAACTCATTGTTTGTTGAGGATCATATATGCAAGAAATAGAAACCATACACATTGAATTATCCATATTAGTTAAAGGAGCAACATTAATGTCCTAGAGAAGGAAGTTGATTTGATATATAATATGTTATAGAACTCATTGTTCATTGAGGGACATATATGCAAGAAATAAATACCATAAACATTGAATTATCCATGTTAATTAAAGGAGCAACATTGATGTGCCAACGAAGGGTCAAAGAAATGTTGAGAAGATACTTCAAAATTGACTCACACTGAGGAAGTGTTGGGACATTTTAGGAGTGTAAGAGAAGTGCATTTGTTGTGCCATATTGAATCATATTTAATACATGCAATACGTATAGGTGGTGTTACACACTAGTTCCATCCTTGTTCAAATAAAGGAGAATGTTCTTGACACTTTTAGGACATTGTACTTATACTATTAAGGTATTTTTGACATTCTCGTGACACTTGCTCAACATGTAAGGGAAAATATTTGACAATGGTGGTATTATTTGAGAATTTATAAAATTGGTTACTATCAATAGGAAACACGCACTTGAAAATCACTTGTATTTATAGAATGCTTTAAAGAAGTTTCTGAAGGTGATTTTATCTATAATATGTTATAGAACTCATTGTTCATTGAGGAACATACATGGAAGATAAATTCCTCATGTATTTCATATGTATGATTCTTTTTTAGTGTGTTTCTCTTAGTTAAGAATGATCTGGAAGTTCACAATTTTTTTTTTGAATTAGTATGGATAATTCTGTGTTGATGGTATTTAATCTTGCAATGTTCATAGAGTTGTCTAAGTTAAGTTAAATAGTCCATTGCAATTTTAATTTTGATTGGTAGAACTTAGGATATTATATGCACAACTGTACATATGTTTCCCCTTTCTTTCAGAAGATGTATCTTGTATCCATTTCATGCGCTATGTACTGCTTTTGTGTTTTGTCTAGGCCACTGTTTGTAGTCCGACATAAATTGCCATGGAAGCGGTTTACATGTTGAAATTTGTTAAATTTTAGTTTCATGAGCAGCTATTTTGTCTTGTCTAAAAACAAATTTAGATGACATGCCCTCTCTTTTGTCTTATAATATTTAGTTTCATATTGGAAAGCAACATGAAAAGGTGTTTTTATCCTCATTTTGGGGTACCCTATATTTCCACTATATATCCTCCGAGGAGTGTGGAGAAATATCAAGCTTAATACATTTCCAGTGTTTTCACAAAATTATGTGCTGAGATATTATCAATTTATATTTAAGAAGCAAGATGTACATATAGGATTAGAATGTTACGGTGGATGAACTGTAAAACTGCAAAACATGAAATGATTACATCCAAAAGACGCTTGTAGCTATGATTGTGGAAAAAATAAATAAATAAGGGAAAGCTGATTGAGATGGTTTTGTACATCGCACAATGAAGACCGTTGAGTGTGAAATTAGGAGGATTGATAAGTCATAGTTGACTTGATGGAGAGAAAAGAAACATATGTAGACTTAAATAAATGTGGATCAAAGTCGTTAAAAAGGATATTTGGAGGAGCTGAATCGATCTGCTGAATTGAGAACAAGGATTCATGACCCAACCCTAAAAATTTGGGATACTTTCTTGTAATTGTGGATTGTTACTTTTTCCCCTTCCCCGTTTAACTTGATGAATGCACCTTCAACTTTTTTTAGCTCCATGATTAATCCTTTGTTAATGGGTATATGGACTACTTTTGATGTATTTTAATGGCATATGAATTTCCTTTTGCAGGATGACAAAAGCGATTGATGATTCTCTACAGCTTTCTCTTACATATGGGATTCACAAAATAGACTTTGGGCATGCCATGGTTTTCTTTATCCTAAGAGTCATCTTGAATTTAGTGGATGGAACACTTGAAGATTGGGGTTTGCAGATAGACAAAAAAGGGAGAAATAATTCTAATGAAGGGCACCAACTTATGGATATAGATGCTAAGGAAAATTCAAATGATAAGAAAAATGAGCATCGTGGACAACTACGAAGATCTAACTCTCTTATGGCACTTGAGGTTGTTGAGAATATCACTGCAAACATAAAAGCGAAAGTATTTCTTCGTTTAATTCATTACAACATGTACGCAAATCTCTCTTTAGATAAATATCTCTTTAATAATTGCAATCATTTTGTTAGCATAAAATATGTTTGCGATTGCAACGGTGATAACAATGACAATTGAAAAGCCTCCATCTCTTAATTTTGGGTTTTACTGCATGTTTTTCCTCTTCAAGTTTGGTTTTTATGTTGCAGGACCAATTTTATTTTTGTATAGTCCACATCCACAAAAAATTTCGTGTTATTGCATCTAAATACATCTGTTCATAAGCTAGGGAATATGGAGCTAAATATTCAACTTTGATTAGCTGAAGTCAAGGTTAAACATGTTGTCTGAAGCAACCCATTTCACTTGTTTCATATTGATGTCAGTGATGGTGATTAGCAACTGCCAGAAGAAAATAAGTTTCGGCATGGAGAGAAAAAAGATATTTTTCAGATCCATAATTTCAATTTCTTAACATGCATCAGCACTTCTCTAAAGTATGTTTTGTGTTATGTTGCACTGCCAGACTGAGATGCAATATGACAAATGGACACGCTGACAAAGAGATCCATACTAAACAGCAAGTTGTCATATACATGCAAGAAGGGTTGCCACCTGCATTGTTCAAATGACTTCACAGAGGAAATGCCTGTTTTGCCTGTTACCTTTCACACTTTTACATTGCATATTTTTGTGTATCGGCGCAAAGCTGATTAGTAAATTGTTTTATTTTGATCACATAGTTGGTATCTGTATAGTATAATGCTAGAGAGCATTAAGTTTTCCTTCAGTATATTTGTTGTTATCAATATCAGAATTAAAAATCTAAAGTTTCAATAGAAAGCCATCAAAATTGAGGCCTAAAAATTTTCCTGATACTAAAATCTATTAAGGGAAAATCAAAGACTTCAGGAAGATCTTCTAAATGCATGCATCACAGTTCAATTGTCACTTTATGCCCTGTATGCCATCTAGTGCTTGTGGTGTCAATCTAAAGCTCATACCTATGTAAGCATGCTTTTGGAGGCTTAGTAGATTCATCTGTTCCCCTCTATATAGGAGTTAAAATCCAAACCCTTTTTCGTACTGGATATTTCTTTTGACCAATCAATCATACAGGGAGATATTGGTTCATTGTTTAAGATGATAAGGATTCAATTGAGGTGTTACGGCATGTGTGACAGAGATTTTGGGATGTGTCAAGGTGCTTGGAGAAATATGTAGGAAGGAAATCGATGTTATCTGCCTGTAAGAATGTTGTGAAGTGCTTTCTCCTTCACAGCTTTAATTGTAAAAAACTTTGAATGAGGATCTTGTCAAATGGAAATGTGAGGTTATGAATATTTTTTTTGAATAATCTGTTTGGTGGAAGTCATCAAACTCCTTAATCAGAAATTGTTTTCTTCCTTTTTGTTGATTCGTTTTGTTTTTTAAATTGTCTGAAATTTGGACATTCTTTGAACTTTGTAGTTAAGGAGATGTTACTAACACAAACTTCTTGTAAACTATAGGCCTGAAAAGTTCAATGCTCTACTGCAGAGACTGCTTTTTATTGAAGCTCATAAATCAAGAATACAAAATATAGCATCTGCAGATAGTAATTTGGTGAAATTGTCCAAAAATATACGGAAAATTATAACCGAGGATAACCCATTAAGAAAACATCGGATTCTCGGTGTTCTTGTTGATGCTGGCACCAGCAGCACTAGTTCTTACTATAGTTCTGGCACTGGGAGGGCTGGTTGTTGGATTCCTTTTGATATCTTTATGGAAAATGCAATGGACGGGAAGAATCTTCATGCTATATCTGCCATTGAAATACTTACAGGTGCCTTCTGTTCACATAGCTTATTCTATTTTCTAGTTAGAAAGATTTAACTACTTGCAACAGATGTGATGTGAATAAACCCTTTATTGACCCAAAAAAATTAATTCCAGAGCTGACGAAGACACTCCAAGTTGTCAATCAGGCTAGCTGGCAAGAAACCTTCCAAGCTCTATGGGTTTCAGCTCTTCAACTTATACAACGAGTAGATATTGTCCTATTGCGTTTTATATTATCTTTACTGGTGTCAAAAACATGTTGTAAATATTCTGTTCATCCGTGTAATATATTTCCTATCTTGCATGTACATGTTTGCAGGATCGTGACCCTTGGGAAGGACCTATACCTCGTCTTGAGGCACGACTTTGCATGCTGTTATCTATTGTTCCTTTGGCAATTGTTCCAGTTATAATGGAAGATAGTAATAGGAATAGCCACGACATGGAAGGAAAGAAATATCCTTCTAGAAGGCAGGGACTTGTTTTCGCCCTTCAGGTTTTAGGACAGTTTTCTGTGCTGCTGTCACCTCCGGCGCCAGCAGTCACTGCAGCTAACATTGCTGCTTCCAAAGCCGCAACTTTCGTTTCTAAGTTCAAGTCTGGGAGTACCAACCTTTCTGCCATTAGCCACAATGATTCTTCTGTTAAAGCAGGTACACTTTTTCTAGAATTTAGGTTTGTGATTCTTCCATTATCCAACAATCACTAATTCTCTTTTGCTTTTCTTAAACATGTTTGCTTTCACAGTTGGGACCCTACTGCATCTCATAGTTGAAGCTTGTATTGCAAGGAAACTTATTGACTCATCAGCGTACTTTTGGCCTGGCTACATAGTTCTTTCTTCACCATCAAAAGATTCAACATTTGTTCAAGAATCCCCGTGGTCAATGTTTATGGAGAGACCTCAGCTGACGGGTTCACTTAAAAATTCTCTTATGGTGACACCTGCTCCAGGGTAATTTCTCCTTAAGTTTATATTCAAAGCATAGTTTCAGAACTAAATGTTACTATTTTTCCGGTTTAAATATGTTATTTAAATTTTTTATTCAATCTGCTGCCATTAGTGTTGCGGAACTTGAAAAACTCTACCATATTGCGGTAAAGGGATCCGAAGAAGAAAGGTCAGCTGCTGCAAAGATTTTATGCAGTGCTACTCTCACTTATGGCTGGAATATTCAGGTAAGACATTTATGTTAGCCCTGAAACATAGAATTGTCTTGCATGGGTACTTCTATCATCAATTCTATCATCAAGCTGTACCCATATTCGACATGTCCTGTACCCATACCTGTCACTTCTTGGATGCTCCTTGAATATAGGCATACATTTATGCAAATGAGTAGTCAATTATACAATACAATTTTAAATTTAAAACACTCATCATACACTTTTTGGACAATGGTTGGGTTCATTTGAGCACATATTCAACTTTAAGCTACAATTTCACAAGGGTCTTTTGCATATCTAGTGCAGTACTATGTTTTCAGTCCATGCGTTTCAGCCATGTTCCCGTACCTATCTTTTACAAATTTGCCGTGTCTTGTACTTGTGCCCGATCCCATACTGGTACCTGTACCCGTGTCCATGCAACTTAGGTTGTCATGGTTAGGTTTGTGTAGCCAATGAAGTTTTAATGGTCAAATGTGATAATGAAGCTCTGTGCTATTTATATTATTAAATCTCACTTTATTAAATAAACAGTTATATTTGACTGG
>NC_033798.1:15298204-15302024 GCF_001876935.1 Asparagus officinalis
TTATCTTACAAATTGTGTTTGATTCTTTTGTGAGCTGTACCAATTTGTTTTTTTTTTAAACAGATGTCGCTGCATTTAGGATTAGAATTGAACTTGGATTCATTTATCCGCATATATGTTTCATGAGCAGAAATGAATGTAGAAGTACTTGTCAAAGTCAACTTCTTGGAGGCAGGAAGCCTACCGGAGCAAAGTATGGAGGACTATAACTGGATAATTAATTAATTTTAGAAGAAAAAATATCTTGAAATCAACCAATTACGTCCAGAATAATACGTTAAAAGAAGATGCTATAGTATTATTCTTCTGAATTTATTTCAGAAATAATAAAGTAATATCTGTCAAATCGGATCAACATCAGCATGCCACAAAATATCATCCTGCCTCAGCTAGTCTTACTCCCTCTTCCTAGTTTGCAGCTACCTTTCCCGCTTCTGAAAACTATATAGTCAGGGCGCCCATAAGTCTGTTGGCTATAAGAGGTTTTATCATTTTCATTTGATAGACTTTAAATCAAACATAGCATCCATCTTTTCTCTTTGTTGCTTTTGTACTCAGGGAATGTAGCCGAAAATGGCAGTAATAATATAGGACACTAAAGTACCATGGCAAGGTACAAGCAAGAATTGCTAGCGACATTAAAAACGGTTGTGATTATTTTTATCTGCCCTATCAATTTTTATTTCCATGGAATATGTAAAAAATGGAATGAAAGTACTGTTATGGTTTCTCAGCTAGTTTTTAATCTTTTCAAATAAAAATCGACTACTGATTCATGAATTTCAAATTACTTGAAAGTCTTTCATTGAGATGTTCCATCACGTTTCTTTATGAGGTTACGTACTTTTTTACAGTCGTAGTCACAAGCCATATGGGTTAATTTGCATTTAATTGATTAAATTGAATGAATTAATTACAACATTCTATCTAGAATGATTTTTTTTTTACCATAAGCCTGAAAAAAATTTCTGGCTAATTACATGCCTTTGAAAAGCAAGGAGGAAACTTTATCGTGTATACCCATAAAAGTTTTCCGTAGCACCCCTATGATGGCATGAGATAATTGTTGTGAAGTTTAGCAGCTGCTCAAGTGCTGATTGCCTGAGCTTTCACTGAGGATAATTGCCATGATCAGATCTTGGTGCTTTTCCCCTGGTATATTGGCCTGTGCCAAATCTAAGTAAGAATGCAGTATACTAATACATATTGCCCCTGGCCACCCATTTCACATGCAAAGCACATGCCACAGCCTTGTAGTGCAGAACTCCTTAGTTTTCAGAAACTAAATTTAATATTCTATCAAAAATATTATTGTAAGGATTAGTATTGGAGGTGTGAGAATATTAGTTTTAAAATGTTGTTACTCTTTAGAAAATTTTGTCTTTGCAAAAATATTATTGGAACAGTGTATTTAAAAGTACTATTTTCTTAGTGAAGAAGAAAGAAAAGAAGCTGACAGTAAAGAGTAGCCTTTTCACCTATTTGCTTTCAAGTTACAGTCCTATCTTATACGTTCTCTATCATTCTCTGAAGTAGAAAACTTAGCAAGCAAGTGATTGGTATGATGTTCCTGTGTCAAGAATCTGACATTCCTTCCCACCACCATCACAGTCAGAGCAACACAAATTTTAGGCACCAATAATTACCTTTTATTATCCACTTACTAGCCCATTTTGAGCTGACCCTAATGTCAGGGTGTTCTATTTTTTGTAACATTTTGATGTTTGTGCGGTTTTCTGGGCATGCATATGAGGAACCAATCAATGTATCAAGACGTACCCAAGTAGTAGAATTAAAGAAGTTAGCAAGAAAGAGTATAAGAAAAATCTCCTGTGCTTATAAGAGGAAAATACTGAGGATTAAATTTAGTGTAGTTATGATTGTCACTTTCATTACCTAGGAAATTTCATAACAGTGGACATTGCACTATGTACTGTCTGACCGCTGCGAAAATGTGATGTTTTACTTTTGAAAACTGAAGACTTAGTAATATTCTGATAATTAGCTGCTCCAATGTTCTTTTTTCTTAAAGAAGTTACCTAGGCTATCCATATGTTCAAGACCAATGTATAAGTGTGTTTGATATGCTTGCACTTTCTATTCACCATTTCTTTTAGAATTAATGTATCTCTGGTTTATTAATTCGGTAATTGGTGAAATAGTTCTAGGATATCTTCATAAAGAATTATGTGTCAATATGCTTGACATTTCCCTATTTGTACTCCTAATTATGGCATAACTATTGGGTCCCAGGAATTAATCTGCCGTTTTAAATAATTCTAGGTCAAGAGCATCACTTTAATCGATCTATGAAGAACTATAATATGTGGGTGTAATTCTGATTTTCTGTCTTTTTTTATCAGGAGCATGTGATGCGCATTGTGCTGAAACTGCTGTCTCCTCCAATACCTACTGCTTTTACAGAACCTGGGAGTGCAAGCCATTTAATTAGTCACATGCCCATGTTAGGTTCCATATTGTTTGGGATAGCTCGCGTTGAAATAGTACATATTTTTTCACTATATGGTGTGGTGAGCAGAAAACTTCCTTCCACATGCTTCTTTATGGTTTTTATTTTTTAGCATAATCACAATTAAAGGTTTATAGTTTTTTTTTACCATATAACACCAAATAAAGTGAAAAAGCGGGGAAAAGGGACTTCAGTATCAAGATTTGACATACTATACCAAATATATGTATGCCAATACACCACCCAGAGCCAGTCAGCCATCTTATCCTTTTTAAAATGTCAATAGAAACTCCTCCAGTGTTGTGCTTTAATATCTATCTTCTTCCTGCATGTTACAAGCCAGTATAAAGGAAGTTTGCGTTAGGTAGTCAACAGCCATCGTAAATTGGGATGATTATATATGCACTGGAAATGCGCAGTGGACCATCAGTATTGATGTGCTTAACCGTTAATTGCTATCCAAAATTGTGAAAATACCCAGGTAGTTTGAAAATTGCTTAGCATATATCTGTAAGCTAAAGGTAGATGGCCTGTAAATACATTTGGTTATCTAAAGTAGATTGTAACAGTTTCAAGGCCAATGACTTTTATTTGCATGTAGGATAGAAATCCCCAATCTGTGTGATTTTTGTCCTCTTAAATTTTGTGTAGATTGCAACGAAAAACTCACATCACTGATAGGATATACGGCCCACCAGGATTCATAATTAGTTGTAACCTCCTAAGCACCCATTATGGTAATAAAACCTTTTCACCGCATGGGAACCGTTCTTATATTAGGTTTCATATGTCTAGTTATCTTGGATGATTTACTGATTATGACCTTATTGGTGATATATTATGATCCTCAAGATGATGTTACTGTTTATGATATGTGCACGGATCCAATTTAATGAAGGATAATGTACCCCTACACATAAGAAGTTTATTACTACCTCTCATAATTCTATTCATACATCCTGATTGTTTTTGCAGGTTCCTGAGGTAACAACGATTCTGTTACCTCTCTGTGAGGCTTTTGGCTCACTAGCACCCGAATCTAAACACAGATCAAGCCCTTCTGATGAGACATCCATCTATTCAGTCTTCTCATGTGCTTTTCTTTTTCTTCTTCGGTTATGGAAATTTTACAAACCTCCCCAGGAACACTGTGTTGCTGGACGTGCTGGTACTGTCGTGGCAGAATTAACTCTGGACTATCTCTTGTTAATGCGAAACAGTCGCATTGCTTTGCAAAGTTCTACTGCCAGTGATAGATGTGAGAATAGTACAAATCCTCTAGCTGTATCATCAGATCAGCCTGTTTATATAGACTCATTTCCAAAATTACGGGCTTGGTACTTTCAGAAC
>NC_033798.1:15302034-15307971 GCF_001876935.1 Asparagus officinalis
CAGTACACCAAGTTGCCAACAAGATTTTGAGCATGATCTGTCAAAAGATGGCGAAAGTTGGAGCCGTTTCTAGTAATCCTTCTTCGAATTCCAGCAGCAGTACCTGCGGCTCACCTTTAAGTACGGTGGAAGATGGTTGCCAGAAGCCCACACTTCCTGCATGGGAGGTTCTGGAAGCTGTTCCTTTTGTTCTTGAGGCTATTCTAACTGCATGTGCCCATGGAAGGCTTTCATCCAAAGACTTAACAACAGGTTAGATATTGTATTTGGTACTATTACTATCCTATTTGTTTAGAAGTTTACATATTAATGTAGCTAATCTTGACTATGTAGGTCTGAGGGATCTTGTGGATTTTCTGCCAGCTTCTCTGGCCACCATAGTCAGCTATTTTTCAGCAGAAATTACTCGTGGTATCTGGAAACCTGTTCTAATGAATGGAACAGATTGGCCCAGTCCTGTCAATCTTCTCTCAGTTGAATCAGAAATAAAGGACATTCTTGCATCTGCTGGAGTCCAAGTTCCAAGTTGTTACGCGTGTAAGTTTTTGCTCTCCATGAGCTTCCTTCTGTTTCATTTCTTCTGGTTGTTTATAATGGTAGACTTTCTTCCTTTGGAAATCTTTTATTTTTCAGTTTTTACATGCAAAAAATTATACTTCATATGCAAAAAATTACTTTCTCGGAGCCAGGTCATGTTACTATTTTACTGGATTTTATTTTTGAATATTGTTAGGCAATGAGGTTACAAATAACTATTATTATTCTCTAAAAGAAGAATGTGAATATCAAAGAGAGATGGAGGTTCTCTTATTGAAATGAGTACATATGTAAGAAGTTAGGGGTTGCTTGATTGAGGAGGAAATGATGCTTGAGATATTTTCTGTGTGTGCAACGGAAACCATAAAGAGTGCGAATTAGCATAAATGGTCGAATCATAGTTTAATGAACAAGGAGCAATTGGTTAGACCTAATTAAACTTGGATTGGAGCTGTTGTAGTTTATAGTTGTCGATTTAACTAAGACACTTAAAAGAGCTGGAGAGAAAATAGAAGGATTTATGTTGCCAACCATGATGATTTGGAATAAAGATTATTGTTGTTGATTAAATGATTTGGAATAAAGATAATTGTCATTAATTAAATGAAGGTCTGTATGAAATGTCTTGCTTAAAAAAATGAAATTCTGCTTTTTCTAGAAGTTCTAGGTTAGTTGATAGTCATGAACTTATATTATCATGCATTCGTTGCATAGTTGGTTTCAATCAGAAGACTGAAGTGGCCAATATGGATGCATTTTCACTTTTAAGTAGTGGAACTTGTCTTGTTACTCTTTTGGCATCATAGAAAGTAGCCTCTCTTGAACTTGGTAATAAGTTATGCCACTTACAAGATTGTGAAGGAAAATAGATCAGGATTCGTCCCAAGCACACATGCGTTGGAGAAGTCATACCCCATGTATTTGTTTCTCCTTATTAGACATAGGTTTTTGAATATTATCTATTTTTTCATACAAATTTTAGCCACCAAAATGGCAATAATTTGGTTCTTGGTTAGGCAAAAGAGTTGGGCCTCCAGGTTTCACTTACCACTCTTGTTTACATTTGCGATGGTCTTAATTTATAATTACTTGATCTTATGCTTGATATAACGGTTTCTCCGAAGTCAGCAAGCGCCCAGAAAAGTGCAGGACATGAAATGTGCTATCTGATGAATAACTCTCTGTGTATGTGTGATGTTGACTCTCTATAACTAGGGGTGGTGAACGATCGAATCGAATCGAATACTAAGGTGTTCATATTTGTATTTGTTTAAAATTATCGAATTCGAATGCGGACTCTAATATTCATATATCTAGTTTTTCGAATTCGAACCCGAATACTTGGTATTTGATAAATATTCATGAATATTCACGAATACTTATCGAATATCAAAGTATATTTATTCCGCCAAAGAATATGATTTTGAAATAGTATTAAAACTTATAAATAAAAATAATTCCTTTATAATATATGATGTATATATATTTAAATAAAAAATTTAATTAGAAAACAGATTTAAGATTATTTAAGTCTTAAAATTAGTATATAAAACTTAAGTAGAAATGGTAACTGGATTAAAAATATGACATCATATGTGCAATAATACAAATAATAAGCTGTGATCAAATTTTAAACGAATATTTAATAGACAAACGAATCGAATATACATCTGGTTAAATTTTATTCATTAGTAAACTCGAATACTAAAAAATATTCATTTAGTGGTAAATGAACTACTGAATCGAATATGACCGAATAGTTATTCAAACAATTATCGAATTATTTGTTAATAATTTGGTTCATTTTCACCCCTATCCGTAACATGTCTCACATTTTATGATTTATGTACTGCATGGGTCCAAATCCTCCAAGAATACCTTGCTCTAGGCATTGGCCTTTTTAGGATCTAATCCTTGGATGACACCGTTCATATCCTTGCTGCCAACTGGGCAGAAAAGAAGCACCTCAGGGAGATAAGGAGATTTATCTTAGTTCAAGAAACTCTTGTCTTGCAGTGTCACTATTATCTTGTTATTTACATATGAATAATGGCTTTTGGTCCATCTGTATAGCTGGCTTCAGGATCACCTGGCAGTGAAATATAATCCCCTAGGATTAGGATATCTATCATAAGGAATATAGTAAGTTACTTACACACTTTGAAAGAAGAATATTTCTTGCCTTTTTTTGGTTCTCTGTTTTTTTTGTTTGTTTGTTTTTTTATTATTATTATTATTTTTTTTTTTTTTTTTTTTTTGGGGGGGGGGGNTAGCATGTCTTGCAAGGTTCAGTCAATCTTTTATTTTTACTGTATTTTCAATTTTTTGAAATTTTCTTTTAGCACATCTATTTTTTATAGGTAAATAAATTAAATATAAAGTGTGAATTTTGCAAAAATGCAGATAGATTAAAATAAATGGTAGAGATATTTACTGGAATATATACAAAGTGAAACAAAAGGTAGATAAATTCACACTAAGGTAGACATTAAATTTAAGACAGATAGTTCAAAAGAAGGTAGATAATTGAAACAAATAGTAGATGCATAATTCACAGAAAGGTGGACAATGTAAAATAAAAGGTAGATGAATTCGGAAAAAAAATATAGACAGACTAATAGATAATTGAACTGTAGAAAGATTAAAGTAAATACTCCTATATAAGTTTTCTTATGTGAATGTATTTATTATTCTAGAACAAAACTATCGTCTATTGACACAAAGCTATCTTAGTCTACCTTTCTTAGATTTTTGTCTACCTTTCGTATAAACTTCTGTATAACGTACGTTCTGTTCTGTTCTGTTCTGTTCTGTTCTGTTCTTTTTTGAATAAATAACAGAGCAGATGTGTTGAAACGTTTTTTTTTTCACTAAGACTCTTGCAAGGAGTCCTGAATTTAAATGGTCACATTCAACCGCTTGTAATGTGCACAAAAGCCATTTTCAGCAACAATGCACTTAAAGATTTGTTCTATCTAGCATTAATTACAACTTTTTTCTTTTTCTCTCTTTTCAGCTGGTAGAGAGCCAATGCTTCCACTCCCAATGGCAGCTCTCGGTAAGCCTAACCATAACATTCAAACTCGACAAAAACCTCGACTACATGCACGCAGTGATTGGCCAAGCCCTAGAAAACTGCTCCACTGGCTGCTCATGGCCAAGCATGCCCATCATCGGCGCTTTATGGTCTCAAAAAGTCAAACGCTGGCATGACTTTGTAGTCTTTTCCTGCACCCTCTCTCCCTTCAGCCGTGACAAAGACGCAGTTGCCCAACTCACCCGGAGTTGCTTCTCCTCTTTCCTCGGCCATAACAACTCCTCTCATCGAGTGAGTGGCCTGCCTTGGGATTCGATTCTGACAAAACTCCTCTTTCCCCTGTCGCTCGCCCCGGATTGCTTATTCCCTCCTCCTGTCGAACTTTTCACGATGTGCATTTCGTCAGCAACATTATTCTTAACCTCGTTATCGAGTGGTCACACAATCTAGCTTCCCGCTATAATAATAACTCTCGTTTGAAATCCGCTCAAAACTCTCTATCTTCTGCAGCGGCAGCTGTCAGAGAGGTTGCGTCTCTAGGTGCGAGCTTAATATGCATAGCTGGCGGTGGTCATATAGTGCAGGTCTTATACGAAGAGACTCTACCAGCATTACTAATGTCGGTTAGGGAAAATGGGGAAAATGGAAAAGTTGAAACTACAGGCCCTACAACAATCTTAGAAGGTTATGCGATGGCGTATTTTTTGGTTTTATCTGGCGCATTTGCGTGGGGAGCAGGGGAGACTTCGCCGGCTTTTGCATCAGCATTCTCATCGAAGAGAGCTCGGCCGATTAGTGTGCATTTGGAGTTCATGGCTGGGGTTGTTAGTGGTGATGTGTTGGTGGGTTGCGATCCCGCAACTTGGAAAGCTTATGTGATGTGTCTCTTGGGGTTGTTGGTAGAGTTTGTGCCAGGGTGGGTCCCGGGAATTAGGAAGGAGACTTTGTGGAAGTTGGCGAATGGGCTTAAAAGTTGGCGAGAAAGTGAGTTGGCGCTTCAGCTGCTCGAGCGTGGTGGACCTGAGGCGTTTACTGCAGTAGTGGAATCACTGTTATGATGTTTGGTTCACAAGACTTGCTGAATTTTGGTTGGGAAGTTCTCACTTTGTAGTTCTTGTATATCTCTCGCTATCTAGTTGGCTCTGCTCTTTCTTTTTTAGGCTAATTGTGGGTAGACCCCCTGTAGTTCAATTGTTGTGGATAAACCCCCATACTATCGCCCAAGTGCCAATAGATTCCTTGAGTGATTTTTTTAATCTAGTTTACCCTCAGGAGGTCTATTTGTTAAAAACCAATTTTCTCTTTTTTGAGGGTAAATAAGAGTAACAATATTTCACTTGGGTCTATCTGAAAAAATAGTACTACATGGGGTTTATTCGCCATTGGTTGATCGTATAGGGGGTTCCTCAATTAACCCTTCTTTTTTCATAATATTGTCAAAGACCCTCTTTTACCTTGAGCGAAAACGATGTTAGCTGTTAAGCTCCTGAGACATGAAGATCGGTGAGTTAAGAAGGTAGCAGGATGGAAGATGCAAAGTTATTTCATCAGCCTCCAGTGGCGGCGACAGCAGCGGCAGCATACTAGTTTCATTAGCTTTTGACTTTGGTTCTTGTTACTTATGCTGGTGCAAGTTCTTGTGCATCAGGGGCTAACGAGATTTTTGATTGACGCCTTGAATTGTGTAAATAGATGTAGAAAATATAATAAGGTAGTTCTAGATCAGTTTCAAATTTGGTCTTTTCTTTTTATCATACATATGCATACTATTCGTATAGCTCTTGTTGCCGCTCCCTGGGTTTTGGTTTTACCCTTTTTGTGAATCTTGCATACGTAATGATGTTCAGCTGGTGAAAACCTGTGAATTTTGGTGTACACATTTTGATAGCAAAGTGTTGCTTGTGTGGTCTCTTTGTAAATCTCGTGCTGTCAGGTTAATTGCTCCATTATTTGACTTGTAATAATATGTGGGCTGAGACTCTCTTTTCCCTAAAAAAACAAGGGTTAATTGCGAATAGAAGCATGTGGTATCATTGTTTTGGACTGAAAACCCCTCCTTAAGTTTTGTTGTGGGTAGACCTTCTGTGTGAAATTGTTCGGCACTTTTACCCTCAAAAATAATTTCTTTTTGGTTGAGGGTAAAAGAGTCTTATAAAGTTTCACTTGGGGTCTATGAAACAATCGAAGTAGAGGAATACCAAGTTCAAAACAACGACACTAAGCGGGTATATCCGCATTAACCTAAAAGAACAATGTTCGGCTGTTCAGCTTTTGAAATATGAAGATCACTGGGTGAAGAAGAGCAGGATGGATGACGCAAAGTTTTTTTCCCACACTCTCATCAGTCTCTAGTGTTAGTGTTA
>NC_033798.1:15307981-15377215 GCF_001876935.1 Asparagus officinalis
TCCCTATTGAACTATTGAGCTTCTGATTTTGGTTCATGTTACAGAGTTGTTGTATGTTGTGCATTATTCATCAGGGGCTAATGAGGTTGATGTACATGCTAAATAGTTTGGTTGTATGTTTCTTTGTGACCGGGGGCTAATGAAATCCTGGTGGATGTGTAGATGTGTAAATAGATATAGCTAAATGCAACATATTTTATTTTAACCAGATTTCAAATTCCATGTTTCTGATTTCATTTTTATCATGTATACTGTTGTCATTATGTATAGGGTTGACTGTGGATAGACCCATGCAATGATGATGATGTTTTACACTTACTGGTTATATTTTTACAGGTAGATCCCCGAGTGCAACTTCTTTTACCCTTTCACCCCCCGAAGAAAAAGAAATTTGTTTGACAAATGGACTCCTAATCACTTATTAGGGGTCTATCTGCAGATACAAATCTAGAGGGGTGGTGAGATCAAATCAATGACACTGAGGGGGTCTATCCTCAATTAATCCTTCCTTATGCCTAGTATTGTGTGCCTTCATAGAAATGCGGTCATATTTTCCCTCTGCTGGCTCCAATTATGAGCCACCATTGACATACTTGCCTTAAACTTTGCCGGCATAGAGTTTTCGTAAGTGCAATAATTGCCATCACGTTCTGAGTTTAACTTTGCTTCATTTCATCACTGATTGCGTCCCCCCCCCCCCCGCCACCCTGTTCACATACTTTTCATACTGTTACCTTTTTTTTTTTTGCTTTTCTATGACAATGTGGGAGCTGGCTTGCACCTAACAGTGTTAGATTGAGTGCAACATTATTGAGATTTTTCCGTAAGATTTAAACCCATTGTGTGGGTTGTACTGCTTCTTGTCATGGACAAGCATAACACATGGGCAGCTCATCATCAAAGCAAGTAATCAACAGAGTGCCAATTGGTTTCAAAATTTTGAACTTTTTGAAATACATGAATTTTCTATACGAATTCAAGTTTCAACGGCGACTCATAAAGAAATTGGGTAATCTGCGGATAACTCCCTCACCTATGCATTTAGTAGCACTTACCCCCCAAAATTGTATGTTGAGAAGGGTAAATCATTACACATGACCTCCCTCTCCCCTGCGTATTGAGAGGCGGCAAGTGCTCGTATGATACTCGAGGGGTGTTAAGTGTTACTCAGCCCATATAAGGGGGAGGCTATCTGCAATTTGCCCTAAAAACTTTGGAGCGGGACTGGGATACTGAAGATGATTCAACTCGAAGAAATTCCATTCTCTTCGTTTATTATTAGAATCTTATTTCACGAGAAAAAGAAAACTTACCGAGTAAACTACTGCGCTTAGTCACTTCTGAATTGACATTTTGATAAGAACATGTAGACATTGTCAATACTAACTAGCTATTGAATTCTGTATTCATCCAAATGTCTATCCAAATTAAGAGTTTTGTTACACGCACCCAAAATATAGGATCAACAGGGAGACATGTGAGGTGTCTCACTCCTATTGCATAATGAGCTGGTCATCATTAATAATTGCCAACTCATTATGCAATAGGAGGGGGACACCTCACATGTCCCCCCTGTTGGTCCCATATTTTGGGTCGTTGGGGAATTTTTCCCAAATTAAACCGAGGTAGTCGTATCAAAGCGGCTTCAGGGGGTGTTTCGCAACTCTTTCTCTAGCCAGGTTAGCGGAACTAAATTGGATAAGGGCTTAAATTTTTGTTTGGGCCAACCCCAAACCTAGTTTTGTTAGCTCGCCTTATTCATGCCGGGACCGGTTCAGGTCCCTACGTAGTTTAAAACTAACCCGGTTAAGGTCTTAACCAGACTAGTGAAGAGCCGGGGTGAAGGGGGGGAGGAAGCAATTGATTTTTTGGGGACTCCGATGAAGATTATTTTTCTGTGTGTTTAGAGGAGAAGAACTCCTCTCAATTTATAGGCATTCCCTCAACACCTGCGTCCCCATTTTTCTGTGTGTTTAGAGGAGAAGAACTCCTCTCAATTTATAGGCATTCCCTCAACACCTGCGTCCCCAAAATATCTGCCCCAATATCTCTCTATATAGGCATTCCCTCAACACCTGCGTCCCCAAAATATCTGCCCCAATATCTCTCTAAACCACTTTCTCCATAAGGCCCGTTCTCTAACGGAAGAAATCCCAAAACGTGGGATATTCCCAACAACTGGGTTGGATTCTTAACGGATCGGGTTACAGATTTGGCCTATGAGGCCAAAACCACTTACATCTCCCACTTGGCCGAAATGGCCAAATTCTTTTCAAGGACTTTCCCACTATCCGTGGGATGTGACTCAAGATGTAATTCCATACTCCCACTATCCGTGAGATATATGCATTTTTCCACTCTACGTGAATAAGCCGAGTACAACCATAATCCATGATCGTCTCTTTTCATTTTTCATGAAAGTTTCCTTGACTTAGACATTTCTAAGTCCCATCAAACCAACATGTTTGATGAATGTACCTGCTGGGATACCTTTTGTCAAGGGATCAGCAATCATGTCACTAGTAGGAATATAAGTAACACTGACTTCTTCCTTTTCCATAATATCACGAATATAATGATATTGTATCTCAATATGTTTTCCTTTAGAACTGTTTGCACCACTGTTGATCAAGCTGATGGCTGCTTGATTATCACAGTATATCTCAATTGGTCCATCCATCAAATTGAGATCCAAGTCCTTTAGGAACCGTCTTATCCAGACTGCATGAGTAGTGGCCATACTACAGGCTATATACTCAGCTTCTTGTGTGTATCTTGCCACACATCCCTGTTTCTTACTACCCCAAGAAACAGCTGCACCACCAAAGATGAACAAATGTCCGGAAGTGGACTTCCCGTCATCTTTGTCTCCTCCGAAATCAGCATCAGAGTAACCAAGAACCTCAAGCGAATCTGCTTGATAAACTAACTTATGGTGCACAGTACCTTTCAGGTACTTCAAAATCCTCTTAACAGCCTCCCAATGTGCTGGACCAGGATTACTTTGATATCTACTAACCAAACTCACCGGATATGCCAGGTCTGGTCTAGTACACAACATTGCATACATCAAGCTTCCAACAGCTTGTGCATACGGGACACTAAGCGGTTTCTGCCTTCTCCAGGACATTGTTCTTTACACAACCGCTTTCCCATAACCAAAGGTGTTGGCGCAGGGTTACAATTCTGCATCCCAAACCTTCTAAGTATTATATGCAAATACCTTTCTTGGTTTAAATTTAACATTCTAGACTTTCTATCCCTAAGGATCTGTATACCAAGAGCATAGGATGCATCTCCCATGTCTTTCATATCAAATTCACTACTAAGTGCAGACTTGATTCTATTCAGCACTTCTATGTCATTTCCAGCCAGCAAAATATCATCCACATACAAGGATAATATTGTAAAACTGCTGCCACTCTTCAAGACATATACACAGTTATCCAATTTATTTGCAACAAAACCAAGTTGGATAACAATATTGTGAAATTTGAGATACCATTGTCTAGATGACTGTTTTAAACCATATAAAGATTTCTTTAATTTATATACTTTGTTTTCTTATCCTTCAACCTGAAATCCATCAGGTTGATTCATATATATTACTTCCTTCAACTCTCCGTTGAGGAATGCAGTTTTGACATCCATTTGGAAAAGTTCCAAATCAAGATGTGCAACAATTGCTAAGATAATTCTTATAGAAGCAAACTTAGCTACCGGAGAGTAAGTCTCCTGATAATCTATATCTGCCTTCTGAGTAAAACCTTTAGCAACTAAACGGGCTTTAAATGTATCAATAGACCCATCAACCCGATATTTCTTCTTTAACACCCATTTACATCCTATGGACTTCCTATCTTCTGGTAAGTCACATAGCTCCCATACATTGTTTCTCTCTATTGAGTCAAGCTCCCTTTTCATGGCTTCCAGCCATTGTTCCGATTCATGTGTGCTCATAGCATCTACATAATTCAAGGGATCAACTTGCTCATCTATGTCAATGTCTACCGAGAAACATGATGGTTCGCATGAATATAGATAATAATCATCCATCCATGCAGGTGTTGTTCTGGGTCTTTTATTACCACTAAGATTGACAGGTTGGACAGGTTCAGCTGGTTGATTTACCATAGGCATATTCTCATTTAAGGACTCATCTTCCATTATTGGATGATTTACTTCATCCACTATGTAAATCTCATACGGTGTTGACTCGACTGATTTTGTGGGAATCCTATTCAAAATATAATTCGCAGTCAATACTGCTTCTCCCCAAAAATCCTTGGAGAGACCAGAATGTGACAGCATACCTCTCACTGCATTCATCAATGTTCTATTTTTTCTTTCAGCCACACCATTCTGTTGTGGCGTGTAAGGCATAGTGGTATGTCTCTTAATGCCATAATGAATGCAATAGTTTTCAAATTCTTTTGAATTGAATTCTCCACCTCTATCAGTTCTTAACACCTTAATATATCTTCCAAGTTTCCTTTCTACTTCTGTCTTGTATCTTTTAAAACATTCAAATGCTTCTGATTTTCTGTTTAAAAGATACACAAAAGTATACTTGGAATAATCATCTATGAAAGTTATAAAATATTCTTTATTACCACGTGTCTTTACGCTTAACGGACCACAAATGTCAGAATGAACTAACTCTAAAAGTTCACTTGCCCTCTGACCTTCAGAAAATGACTTTCTAGTCATTTTCCCTGTTAAGCAGTGTTCACAGGGTAATGTCCTTACACCTGTCAGATTTGGTAACAAATCCATTTTAATTATCTGATCTATCTTTCTATTACCAGGGTGTCCTAGTCTCATATGCCATAGATCAAAATCAGATAAAAGACACGAGGAATAAAGTAAATCAGAATTCTTATTACAAATATCAGGTTTTACAATAGAAAGACAGAACAAATCATGTTCAGGTACAAATTTGCCCATAGCAAACACTTTCTTGTCTTTCCCAATAGAGACCCTATTGTTGTAAAACCTAACTTCAAGGCCTTTCTTTAGGAGGGCTGGGACGGAAATCAGATTATGTCTTATGCCAGGTGCATAAAACACTTCCTTGAGAACCATGATGCTGTCCCTAAGATCCAATCTGTACGAACCAATACCTTCAACATCTAGGTAGGTATTGTTCCCCATGTAAATCCTTTGATCTCCCTTCTTCAGCTCCTTGAAGTCGCATATCCCTTCCTTCGTCTTTGCAATATGTCGGGTAGCTCCCGAATCAATCCACCAGCCACCAGCGTCAGTAGTTGCAGCATTGCACTCAATGACGCCGATGAACTCCCGCTTACCGGATCCTCCTTGTTCTGGACGTTTGGGACAGCCCTTATTCTTCGCCTGTGGACAGTTGGCTTTGAAATGGCCGAACTTCCTACAGATATAGCATGATCCAGGAGGTCCTTTCTTACCGCGAGCACGTTGCTGGCCGGGTCCTTTGAAGGAAGGCTTGACAGGTCCAAATTGATGACTTCCTTGTGCCTTGTGATAATGAGCTGCATTTGCTTCTTCTTGCTGCACAAGGTTCACATCTGAACCTTTCCGCCTAGCTAGTAAATCTTGTTCCATTGCTAGCTGAGCTGGCAGGTCAGTAACACGTTTAATGGTTCCATTAAGCCTAAGTGTTGTGGCAGGCATATCTAGTGACGGTGGCAAGCTATTCAAAATAGTTGCCACCTGTAATTTCTCAGGAATTTCAGATCATGCTGAAGCTAGGTCCTTAGCCATGATAATCATCTTGTTCACATGTTCGGTAACATTGTCACCTTCTTGCATACGACATGAATTGAACCTATGCATTAAGAGCTGTATGTTCACCTCAGAGGTAGTGTCATACTTCTCTTTAACTGCAAGCCACATTTCCTTAGCCGTATTATAGTTTTCAAAAATTTTGATTAAACTATCCTCCATGAACATTAACATCAGGCTTTTAGCCTTATTGTCCTTAAGTTGCCACTGATCAAGCTCTCTTTTCTGAGCGTCAGTAGGATCATCACCAAGAGTTGGTGCAGAAATATCTATGACACTATCTAGATTGTCATGGATAAGTCCGTACTTAATCTTCCTATGCCACATATCATAGTTGGAACCATTAAGGCGTTCTATCTTCGCCAGTTCAGATGCAATTAATTTACTAGACATGATCATAATTAAGCTGTATGATATTTCAAACAGAATTGATTTAGGTTAAAAAAAACTAACTTAATAAATGATACTAAGACAACTATAAATAATAAATTTTTTTAAGTGGTACTGTAATAATAAAACTAATTGACGCTTAAACAACTAAAAAAAAGAGTCAATAACAGTAATACAAAAAATAAAATAAAATTAATAGTAATTGATGCTTAAAAAAACTAACTTACAAAAAAAAACTTAACTTAATTAATTGGTACTAAAACGCCTACTAGCAAAAAAATAAGTATTATCAAGGTTAAAACAGAGATTAATTAAAAAAACGTTGTTTTCAACTGTTCAACTACAGACCCCTTTTGCCCGTATTCAAACAGACCCCCAATTTTTTTTTAAAAAATAAATCTTTACAAAATCCACAAATCAATGGGATAATCGACTAATTGAGTTATCCCTTTTCGTTCAATTTCCTTTCTTATATTCTTCAAAAAAATAAAAAAACAGGGAGAGGGAAAAGGGCCAACGAGTGAACAGGGAGATTGAGATTTTTAGGGCTTACAGTGAGGAGGGAAAAAAAATCAACAAGTGAACGAGAGAGGCACTGTTGATGGTCGTCAAGGTTGAAGGCGGACCCTTGAAGTCGGTCGAAAGCGAAGCCTTAGAGACGACGGAAGTTTGGTGGAAGAGCAGGCGAGTTGGCGATTTTGGAGAACGGAGGACGGTGGTTCGACTGAGCTTCGGTCTGTTGTGTGTGGGTCAGCCGTTGGCAGGAGCAGATTAGGGGGCGTAGGGATCTGGTGAGGAGGCGATTTGGAGATCGTAGTGGCTCTGATACCAATGAAGGGGGGAGAAAGCAATTGATTTTTTTGGGACTCCGATGAAGATTATTTTTCTGTGTGTTTAGAGGAGAAGAACTCCTCTCAATTTATAGGCATTCCCTCAACACATGCGTCCCCAAAATATCTGCCCCAATATCTCTCTAAACCACTTTCTCTGTAAGGCCCGTTCTCTAACGGAAGAAATCCCAAAACGTGGGATATTCCCAACAACCGGGTTGGATTCTTAACGGATCGGGTTACAGATTTGGCCTATGAGGCCAAAACCACTTACATGGGGAACACAGCCAAAGATACCGTGCGTGGTCGCTCTGATGTAACATCGATAGCATCACGGAGCAATCTCGTTATCCTTAAAAAGTCGTATGGAATCATGGAAAATGAGTAATGATGTGTTTTAACTTATTATGTGAGAATCATTGTGATGTGCATGATTGGAATCTACTCGTAGACCCTAAACCCTAGTTTAATTTAATTTATAGACCTTGAAGTAGGGGAATCTGAAACCTTCTCCTATCCCCGCACCAAACTTTCCTTGTAATTAGCTGGTGGAATAAAGTGGCGCGCGCGCCTTGGCAGCTTAGCTTCCCCTAGCATGTGTGTGTGTGTGTATATGCCTTTTGCCGTAGAACCGTGCCTTTTAAGCTTCTCCTCTTTCGATGTTTTAACTTTTGCATAGTGGTTGGTATGCTCTGTGTGTGAGCTTGCAAGGTAAGCGTTCTCCATGGCTCCTAAGCCTTTTAGGGCGTGTTTGGCGGTTCTCTCCGAAACCGGGCTAGTCTGGTTTTTATTTCTTTAACCAGGCTAGAACTGCACCAGCCTCTAACTGGTTCAATTCTGGCACGGTAAAAAAAAAAAAACCTTCAAAATAAACTAAAAATAGTTGGGTCAGCTTTGACCTAATTTTTCCCAATCACAAAAAGATATTAAATTTGGATGAGGTTTAAACCTGACCTAGTTTAGTAGTTTGTCAAAGAAGGGCATTAGAGTGAGTTTGGTGGCTAAAAAAACAGTTTAGTTCTGGACTAAGGAGGAGAGTGGAAAAACTTATGATGCGTAACAAATCTTGTTCATGTTATAGTTGAATTATTTATCAAACGAGGTTGAGTCCTTGGCTGTTTTTTCCCCTCTAAACCAGCTTATCTCATATCGCCAAATAAGTCGTAAGGCGCATTGCGTCATAGATAAACATGAAACCCTCAACTATATATTCAGTAATTATAACTTGTCGTGAACATAATGTGTGAATAAGTAAATTCTGAGAGCTTTTCACTAAAAAAGGGTAAATTCTAAGAATATGAGATATTTATATTTGAAATATATTCCTCTATAACAATGGGAGGATCTAAGATTCACTATTCATACTACAGTAATACTGCTGTAGTATTTGTTACTGCAGCACATGCAGGGGGACCCAGGATGCACTGTTCACAATAAATGAATTACTGTAGCATTATTACTGTAGAACATGTGAGAATTGCAGCGTTAAAACATTACTGTAGCATTAATATTGTAGATCAGACGGGATATTGTAGCATTTAAAAAAATATTACTATAACACTTATAAAAATTATATTTAAATACAAAATTACTATAGCAAAAATAAAAAATAGAGATCGTATTTTGCAAGGGGTGCACACTGCTGTCAAATAAAACAATATTAGGTTAACTGAAAATAAATGAGTTATGAAAATCAGGCCTGAACGGGGTGCAGTCGTGATACACTGCCCTAGAAGATAGAGGACCCGCCTGTCGCCCTGGCGTAGTCGATCCTCCCCCCTAGCGGTAAAAGCCCCCGGAAACGGCCGGCCTCTCTACTCGGGCGCGAGTAGCAGAGCTTCTGCTCAGATGAAGATGATTGCCCAAAATAATCCTCAAAATATGTAGCCGAAAATCTTTGAGTACTAAGAGTAGCAGAAGGAGGAAGAGGGAGCTATGAAATTCTTTGTGAATTTCTGTGTGTTTTCCCGAATGAACTCTGCCTCCTTATATAGCCTCATGAACCAGTAACCGATGCTGAATCTCCTCGTCCGTTGGGCGTAAATCACGCTGCCGTTACATAATAAATGCTGCCGTTACATAATAAATGCTGCCGTTACAAAAAAATAAAAGCTGGAGAAGCAAAACCCGAGTGCGGTGCGGCGTGGCGTGGCGCGCGCGTCGTGTCGTGGCGAGGCGAGGCGTGGCGTGGCGAGGCGAGGCGTGGCGTGCGTGCGCGCGCGCGCGCGTGTGTGGTAGAAACGCAAAGCCCACAAAACCCAAAACACTATTCAAAGCCCATTAGGAAGTAAACCATTATAAACCACTTGAACTTCTTCTCAACTTCCAATGTGGGACTATTCACAAGGCAAAATTGCCTTTTCCTTAAGAAATGCTAACAATCCCCCCCAAAAGGCAATATTGACAAAACAATTAGTAAAACATATATATATATATATATATATAGGTTGGGCAACCTTTTGTATCGTGAATTCGGGAAAGGTAGCTTCCGGCTTTGAACCTTTCCTTAGTGAGTTTGTCGCCACCTGAGGGACATAATGGACTAAGCCTTGAATTAGGGCCCTTGAATCAGGTATTGACAAAAACACACACAATACACTTCATCTATTGAGCAAAGCGGGTTGAGCGTTAAAAGGCCATGCTCACAATAACCGACTCATGAGAGTTTCTAGGGGTTAGTTTAGTCCAGCCCCCCCCAACCGCGGCCATCACGATTCCTCTCACGTAGGTAAGTCCTCAAAGGGTACTACAGCTGTTTATTTAATACCCCCCAATAATACATGCGTTGGACTTATTAAGAGTAAAACTCAGCCTAACCAGCTGTATCATAGGAGCATCGTCATCATAGAGAAGGGGTAGTAGCTCACACTACATAATGATATATGAATATATATATGGGTCGATGCTCCACCCGAGTATCACTAGTCCAGCTTGTTTCTACCACATTGAACCGACATTGGGACAACGTCTCCAAATAAGGGTTGGGTTCCCACTGTCAGTGACCTCTTTAATGGACTTAACCCCATCTCCCTCGATGAATCCAGGACTACACTCCTGGATAATCCCTTAGTCAAAGGGTCAGCAATATTTTTCTCAGACTTTACAAAATCCAAGATCACAACTTTGCCTAACAGGCGTTGTACAGACTTATATCTTATTTGAATATGTCTGTTGAGTTTTTTATTTACATGTACTTGCTTTAGAAGCTCTATGGTAGATCTAGAATCAGAATGAATGGAAATTGGAGGAAAAGGTTTAGGGACCAAAGGAAGTTCAGAGATAAGATCTTTTAACCATTCGGCTTCTGAGCAAGTAGTATCAAGTGCAATCAATTCAGATTCCATGGTGCTCCTGGCAATTACTGTTTGCTTACATGATTTCCAGGATACAGCAGCACCACCAAAAAGAAATACATACCCAGATGTTGACTTTACACTGTTGGAATCTGTGACCCAATTGGCGTCACTATACCCTTCAATGGCATCAGGGTATCCAGTGTAAGTTAAGCAATAGTCAACTGTCCCTTTTAAGTATTTAAATACTCTTTCTAAGGCAGACCAATGATCTGGGTTAGGGTTACTGGTATACCGACTCAATCTCCCTACAGCATAAGCTATATCGGGTCTAGTCCGGTTTGATATGTATAAAAGGGATCCAATCATTTGGGAATATTTCAATTGAGAGACAGGTTCACCTTCATTTTTCTTCAAAGGTATAGAAGAATCATATGGTGTGGAAACAGATTTAAAGTTATGAAAGTTGAATTTGATCAGCATTTTCTCAATACTGTGAGAAAGACTCAAGGATATTCCTCTAGTGTCTCTAGTGATTTTCATTCCAAGTATCATATCGGCAAGACCTAAGTCTTTCATGTCAAAATTTTTGGAGAGATAATCCTTAACTTTTAAGATTAGTTCAAGAGTAGTTCCAAAGATAAGGATATCATCAACATAGAGACATAGGATAACATAGTCATTGTTTATCACTTTTGAATAAACACATTTGTCGTGTTCATTCACCGTGAATCCATATTGTGCAATGACTTTGTTAAATTTCTGGTGCCATTGTTTAGGAGCTTGTTTAAGACCATACAGAGATTTAACAAGTTTACAGACTTTGTTTTCCTGACCCTTGGTAATGAAGCCTTCAGGTTGGTGCATATAAATTTCTTCATCTAGATCACCATTCAGGAAAGCAGTCTTGACATCCATCTGATGTATGATCAGTTTGTGGATAGCAGCAAAGGCTAAAAGAATTCTGATAGTAGAAATTCGGGCTACAGGAGAATAGGTATCAAAGTAATCAATGCCCTTTTTCTGAGTATAGCCTTTAGCTACTAATCTAGCTTTAAATTTATCTATGGAACCATCAGCTCTAAGTTTCTTTTTGAATATCCACTTACAGCCAACAGGATTACAGCCTGGAGGTAGGTCAGTGAGTATCCAAGTATGGTTTTCCATGATAGATTTAATCTCATTATCAATGGCTTCTTTCCAGAAAGGAGATTCAGGTGAATCCATTGCTTCTTGAAATGAGCTTGGATCACCTTCAACAAGAAAGGTAAAGAAGTCTTCTCCAAAATCCTTTTGAATTCTACCTCTTTTGCTTCTTCGAGGCTCAATGTCAAAAGGTTGGGAAGAACTAGATGATGGAAGATCAGAAGGAATAGATGTTCTAGAATTTTCTGAGATTTTGGATTTGAAAGGAAAGATATTTTCAAAGAAGACTGCATCTCTAGCTTCAATGATAGTGTTGTTGGATATGTCACTGATTTCAGAGTTAATGACTAGAAATCTATTAACATTGCTATCTAGTGCATATCCAATGAAAGCAGCATCAATAGTTTTGGAACCAATTTTCCTCTTCTTAGGTTCGGGAATAGCTACCTTAGCCAAGCAACCCCAAACTCGGAAGAAGTTTAGATTAGGAGATCTCCCCTTCCAATATTCATAAGGAGTTGTATTGGAATTTCTTTGGGGAATCCTATTGAGAATAAAACAAGCAGAGAGAAGAGCTTCACCCCAGAGATTTTCAGGTGCTCCTGAACTGAGTAACATACAGTTTACCATGTCCATTAGGGTTCTGTTTTTTCGTTCAGCTACCCCGTTAGACTGTGGTGTATAGGGAGCAGTAACCTCATGAATAATACCGTGTTCTTGGCAAAATTCAGTCATATAATTTGAGGTATACTCCCCCCCACGATCAGATCTTAGGATCTTGATCTTCCTGTCTAATTGGTTCTCAGACTCAGCTTTATAGACCTTAAACCTATCTAGGACTTCATCTTTAGTCCTGAGAAGATATGTGAAACAATATCTGGAGTGATCGTCTATAAAGGTCACAAAATATCTCCTACCCCCTCGGGTGAGAACTCGATTCGAGTCACACACATCACTATGAATTAATTCGAGGGGCTCAGAGTTTCTAGTTATAGACTTGAAGGGTTTTTTTGTGTGTTTCCCTTGAACACAAATCTCACACTTGGATGAGAGGTCAATAGATGATTTAGGAATAAGATTCAAATTGATCATTTTCTGTAAAGTTTGAAAATTGACATGTCCAAGTCGTCCATGCCAGACATCACAAGATTCAACAATTTGAATAACAGGAGACTTAGAATTTTCATTAGAACTGGAATTGATTACATTGAGTTTGAAAAGGCCATTACAGATAAAACCTTTTCCTATAAAATTATTACTCTTTGTAATCACAAATCTGTTGGATTCTTTTACAATCCTATAACCAGTTCTAAGAAGAAGAGATTCACTAATCAAATTTCGACGGAGAGAAGGAACAAGGTAGACGCCTTGCAGATGTAGGGCTTTCCCAGAAGTCATAGTGAGCTTTATACTTCCACTTCCTATTATTGGTTTAGTGGAGTCATCTGCTAAGCTTATGCTTCCTCCACGTGATTCCTGATAATTTGAAAACCAAGAGCGATCATTACAGACGTGTATATTTGCTCCGGAATCCAGATACCAATCAGTGGAAGAAGTTAGAGAATTTACAAGATGAGGTGATGGGGCTAACCTGAAGGAGGTTGGATTCTCTTCAATCATATTAACTTTATTTGATCCATTTCCTTTAGAGGCAGGTTTAGCCGGTTCCTTCTTCCGAAAGAAACAGTTGGAAGAAATGTGGTTGGTTCTACCACAGACAAAGCAGAACTTTCCATCAGACTTATGGCTGGAAGAATTGGAATTGGAAGAATTTGATTTGAAGGAAGATTTATTGAAAGATTGTTGGTTTTTCTTGAATTTCTTCCATTTGGGTTTGAAATTTCTAGATTTAGGCTTTTCCTCTACCAAGTTTACTTTAGCTTTTGATTCATTCTTGGTTTTGGAATTTAGCCTATGCTGGTCTTCAATACGAATGGCCTTGAGGGCCTCAGTTAAGGTTAGATCTCCTTGCTTGTGTCGGAGATCTCCAGCAAATCTAGACCAGGAAGGAGGGAGTTTATCAATCAAACAGGAAACTTTATAGTCATCAGTAAAAGTGTTTCCTTTTGATTGGAGATGACGGATGAAATCTAAAAATTCATGAATTTGTTCATTAATGGGCTTGTCATCTACCATCATGAACTTATTGAAGGACGAAGAGGTGAAACGCAGAATTCCGGCATCATCATAGCCATATTCTGCTTCAAGAGCTTGCCATAGGTCTTTTGCACTTTTGAACTCATAGTATATGTCATAAAGGTTGTCTGCAAGTGCACTAAGAATTCTATGACAACAATGATAATTAATATCTTCTGGTTTCATAGAGCTAGAAAGAGAGCTAGCACCTGAACCAGAAGTGGAAGGAACAGACTGTTCAGGATCAGGAGTCAAAGGTTGAGTACCACTAGTAGAAGACTCAGGAAAGTCAATGGCTGATAAGAGACCTAAGGTAGTGAGCCAGTATCTCATCTGATTAGCCCACCGTTTATAGTTGATACCGGTGAACTTCTCAGGTTTGACACTTTTTGAATGATCAATTGCCATAAGTCCAATTTGAGTTTTACTAGTCTAGGTAGTTGAAATCTGATTGAATAAAAGATTTTGTCAAAACTAGCTACTAGACCAGAAATTTAATTAAACCTGCTTTAAATCAAAAACTCTGAAAGTAAAAAGATAAAAGTTTTACTCGGGTAGTTTGGCCAGGTAAGGATAGTACTAGAGGTTGATCAATGATCGATTAAGTACCTCGTTTCTTGCAGAGCGCTTTACGCAACCCTTAAACCTTTCCTTAGACACCAACTAATCCAAGAAAACTTGAACCGATTCACTTAAAGATTTTTGTTTATAACAGATACTGTACTTGAGCACAGAAGCAGTAAAGAAATTATAATTTTTTTTTTTTTTGTTTTTTTGTTTTTTTGTTTTTAACTAATTAAGATGCAACAAATTAAAGCAGTTAACTAATGCAGCAAGAAATCACAACATATAAATTCGGGTGAACAGTAATAATATTTTTTTTTATTTTTTTTTTATATATTTTTTTTTTAATTAACTTAACAGCAAGAAATAGTCTATCTTCTAGATTGCTGTCAAATAAAACAATATTAGGTTAACTGAAAATAAATGAGTTATGAAAATCAGGCCTGAACGGGGTGCAGTCGTGATACACTGCCCTAGAAGATAGAGGACCCGCCTGTCGCCCTGGCGTAGTCGATCCTCCCCCCTAGCGGTAAAAGCCCCCGGAAACGGCCGGCCTCTCTACTCGGGCGCGAGTAGCAGAGCTTCTGCTCAGATGAAGATGTTGCCCAATAAAATAATCCGCAAAAATATGTAGCCAAATATCTGAGAGTAGAAGGAGGAAGAGAGCTATGAAATTCTTTGTGAATTTCTGTGTGTTTTTCCGAATGAACTCTGCCTCCTTATATAGCCTCATGAACCAGTAACTGCTGCTGAATCTCCTCGTCCGTTGGGCGTAAACCACGCTTGCCGTTACATAATAAATGCTGCCGTTACAGAACGTGTAAAACGTGCAAAATTAAAAGCGCGTGGCGTGGCGAGGCGTGGCGAGGCGTGGCGTGCGTGCGCGCGCGCGCGCGTGTGTGGTAGAAACGCAAAGCCCACAAAACCCAAAACACTATTCAAAGCCCATTAGGAAGTAAACCATTATAAACCACTTGAACTTCTTCTCAACTTCCAATGTGGGACTATTCACAAGGCAAAATTGCCTTTTCCTTAAGAAATGCTAACAACTAGTGAATTCTATAACGGAATCTAGTTTCTCAACCCTCAATTTCCAAAACTGCGTGGTGGGGGGTCCTCCACCAACCCTAGGCTTCAGCTCCGCGTGAGCCCCTTCACGTGCCTGTCACATGACGCGCGGTAAAGTTCACCGCAGGAAATTCCCCACCCTCATCCGAGGAAAAGCGCTGGGCATTTTTCTGCTCCCGTTTGTATTCTGATTCCGATGCTCCCCCGTGAGAAAAGCTTTCCGAATTCCCAGAACGCACCTCCCCTCGGTATAACGCACCTCAAGTTTCGTTACCACTTGTACCCCTAACCCCACCTTCCGTGTCGATGCTTGATGACGAAATTACCCTTTTTACGGTTACGAATGCCTGCTCACTGTTACCGCCGCCAGTAATTGTAGCGGGACACGTGGCCGTCTTGCGCTGGCGCACTGTTTCCAGTGCTGTGGTTTTCTAATCCGGACCCAGCAGTAGATTCGTTCTCCAATTTGACAAGCTATCTTTGGTGTGAGGTCACGAGGGATTCTTTTACCTGTGTCACCTGAACTTTAGATAATTGAAATTTGTTATACGAAGTCATCGAAATTACTACAAGGTCCTACAATTTTTTTTTCTACTCTTGATTGGAAAACTCTAATAATAATTGCATATCATTAGCACACACATGATCTGAGACATGAGACCCATGGAGTGAGTGTAGCGTGTTGTTTGGCTCAATCACGATTAAAATCAGCTAATTGACACCACGTTTGAATTCAACGCTTTTATCTTATAAAGTCTTCCATTTCTTGGGGGACTAAAGTTAGTGGGGGTATTACCTCTCCGAATGTAGAATTTGTGAGATGAGTATGCTTCAATGCGACTAACAAGGTGGAGGTTAATACTAATCATCTCTTGATTGAGCTAGCATTGTAAGCTGATGGAGTTGTGATATCGTATCCATATTTTCTTTTATCATCACATCTACGCTTAACATATAAATGACTCTTAATTTATGATTTAGTAATAAAATTTTAATTTGATATTATAAGTATATGTTTTAAGTAGGTTACACAGGATTTCTTATTATTTAACATTTTTATTATATATTTTCACTTATTAAAATAAAATATAAATAGAATATTATCTGTGGATATTAAAATGATATTCGCATCCCTAGAGCGTGCTTTGTGATGTAGTCCAAAGGGACGTCTTTTTAACTTTATTTCCCTTGAGACTTAAGTTTGGAGTTTAATACTTGACAATAAAACTTGACCTTTTATGTTTTCGTATTTTCTAATGGACTCATTCCGCGTTATCATCCTTGACTTGTATATTAAGATTTTTTTAATTCTTGATAGGATGATAGCGTAAGAATTTAAGAAAACCAATAAAACAAGTCAAAGACACAAAAGCTAGAGGACTTTGGATTGGAATTTCATTACAATTATATCCTTTATCTTTGTCTTATGTCTAAGTTTCCTTGAGCATCAGCGCATGTTAACACATATAAATCCAAAATCAGGTTGAATTTTTGTTTATTGATTATAGAGAACAGCAATGGGCCCAACGAACTGATTTCTGCTCCGCCTTTTGTCTTCCTTGGGCTCGTGGGCCCCTTTCGTACGTCGCTATCTAACAGCTAGAGGCCATATTTGGTCCCATGTGTCAGATGGACGGTGAACTAGTGGCTGGACTGAAAATTAGAGCGCAAAAAATGAACGCGTGCATGCTTGCTTTGAAGAGAGGTTTACTTTTTTTTTTTTTTTTTTTTTTTTTTTTCAGATGTTTGTTTGCATAGTGTAAAAACAAGTGAAAGGAGCATTTATAGAAATATGATGAGCCAATTTTTAATTATGAAAAAGTATGAATAGAAGAGAGAGAAAAGGGATGAGGTTATAAACAATTAAGAAAATTTGGACTTTCCGTAAGGATCCGTTTAAATTGAGGTGAATAAAGGAGAATGGAAAGTAGGGGAGAATTTTCCCAAGTTGAATATATTCCCTTGCCTCAAACCCTACCCGTTTACCCGTTTACACAAAGACAAAGCAAGTCCGTTACTAAAAAATTACAACGTCAGAGTCTAGTATTTAATCCAAAAGGACAAGTTACTTCACTTAAAAACAGTATACATACATGAGCAAGAATAATAAATTGAAGTGAAGTTAAAAAATAAATACATGCTGGCATAGGGTAATAAGAATATATAAAAGATAAATTGAAGTGAAGTTATACTTGATGAAGTTAGAACCGAACAAACCGAACCGAACCCAGTGTTTTAAATATCGGCCGACATGTCTGACATGTCGGCCGATATAGCGGATTGAGTGGTCCAGCGACACAAATCGGGGAAAAACAAGTCGAATATCGTTTTTTACCGACATATCAGTCATATCGGCGAAAAATCGGCTATATCGGCCGATTTTTCCTCTTTGGAAAATCGGCCAAGCTTAGGGAATATCGGGTTTGGTTTGGGTTCTTTGGGCTTTATTGGGTTTGGTTTGGGTTCATCGACACCCATTTGACCCGATTGACACTTAAGCCACCCGATCAAAAGAAAAAAGGGGGAAAAATACCCGATCAAAATAAAAAAGAAGAAAACCTAGAGCTTCTCCTCTCTCTCCTCACTCGCGATCGGGAAGCCAGCAGCAAAGTCCGGAGCTCGTCGTTCAGCGGCAAAAACCCAGAGCTCGTCGTTCAGCGACAAAAAACCGGAGCGGCAAAAACCTAGGGCTTCTCCTCTCTCTCCTCACTCAGCGACAAAGTCCGGAGCTCGTCGGAGTCGCCTTCTCCTCGGAGTCGCCTTCGTTTTGCGTCGTCGTCATCGGGAAGCCTCTCTCTCCTCTCTGGTAAGCCTCTCTCTCTCTGGTAAGCTCTTTTCACTGTTTTTTTAGCTTCCGTTCTTTTTTTTATCTTCCGTTCTTTTCATTTCTTTTTTTCTTGCTTCGGTTTCCAGTCTTTGTTCTCTTTCTTTTTTTTTCCCTAGCTGCTGCTCTTTTCACTGTTTTTTTATCTTCCGTTATTTTTTCTTGCTTCGGTTTTCAAATTTTTTTTATTTTCAGCTTCCGTTCTCCTTTTGCCTTTGGTCTGCGGTTTTTTCTTTTTTTCTTCTTCTTCACACGTGAATGTTTGGTTTGTGGACTATTTTGATTAATAATAGGCTAATGATTACTTGATGTTTGATCACTTGATTAATAATAGGCTAATTGATTAATAATAGGCTAATGATTATTGATTAACAAGGAGAGATTTATTTTATTTTAAATGTGCATATGAATGTTGAAATGTGCAGAGTCATGAAGTTATGAAATTGCTACTATTTGCTTCTTATTAATACATATCAGTCATATTTTTTTTCTGTTTGCACTTTGTAGATTCAGTTTGCACTTTGCACTTTGCACTTTGCTGATTCAGTTGTGTGACTGTTGAGTGGTGACTGCTGAGTAAGAGGACTTGTTTCTCAAAATCAGGTAAGCCTCCTTCTTGAATTTTTCCCCTGTCAAATAAAATTAATTAATAGTTAGTAATTGAATTATAAATATGTTGTCTAAATCTATATTTGTCTTATTTTATAGAATCATGTCGTCTGAAGGACAAGGATCTACTAGACCGCCAACATCAAAACCGGGCGGTAAAGATCCATGTTGGCTATATGGGGAGAGAGTTGGTTCTGATACAAGTAAAGTTAAATGCAAATATTACACTCAAATTCTTAATGGTGGGATTAGCCGATTCAAACAACACCTAGCAGGAAAGAGGGGAAATTGTGCGCCGTGTGTGAAAGTACCTGATGATGTTAAGGCAAAAGTTTCTAAAATTTTAGATAATGCAAAGAAGAGTAGGGATGAGAAGGAGATGAAGATGCATAACTTGTTGAGTGAGGTGCATATTGGGGAGGATGAGGAGGATAACTCCATCTCATTAAGTAGTCAAAGAAGCTCGTCATCCTCCCACAAGGTAATTGGACCAATGGACTCCTTCGCTGCTCGTTCTCCCGAGGAGATTGCCCAAATAGTAGCAAAGGGGAAACAACCAATGATGGACTCCAAACTTAAGAAGAAGAAAAGGGAAGATGTATTGCGATACGTCTCTAAATGGTTCTATGAAGCCGGCATTCCATTTCATACCGCCACGCTTCCCTCTTTCCATCAAATGCTACAAGCTATTGGCTTGTTTGGAAGTCATTTACAAGCTCCATTGATGTATGAACTGAGTGAGACATGTTTGCAAAAAGAAGTGGATGAGACAAAAGAAATTGTTGAAAACTTTAAAAGGACTTGTGTTGTCAATGGTTGCTCGATAATGACCGATGCATGGAGTGATCGGAAGTCTAGAAGCATCATGAACATAGTTGTGCATTCTGCTGGGAGAGCTTGTTTTTTATCTTCACATGATGCATCGGCCGATAAGCACGATGCTAAGTATATCTTTGATTTTGTAGACAAGGCTATTGATCAGATAGGGGAGGCAAATGTGATACAGATAGTCACTGATGGAGCTTCAAACAATATGGCAGCTTCTAAGTTATTGCTTGAGAAGAGGCCAAATATATTTTGGACGACTTGTGCTGCACACACGGTGAACTTGATGTTGTGTGATATAGCAAAGATAAAACCCATTCGTAATGCCATTTTAATGGGGAGGAGTGTATCAGTGTTCATATATAATCACACCAAGCCTCTTCAACTATTTAGGGAGTTCACTAAGGGTGATCTTGTGAGACCGGGAGTTACGAGATTTGCTACGGCGTTCCTTTCTCTACAATCATTAAGAGATCATAAGAAAGAGATGAGACAAATGTTTATCTCTGACAAATGGACAGATTGTAGCCTTTCAAGAACACCAGTGGGTAAAAATGTATATTTTTAATTAAAATTTCAATTGCATTCGTTTTATTAATTTGATCATTTATATTTTATTGATTGGATTTATTTGTATATTTGTAGGTTGCGGAGATTATTGCTAGCAACAAGTTTTGGGATAATATAGACTTTGCTCTCAAAGTATTCACTCCTCTAGTGAAGGTTCTTCGAAGAGCGGATGGTGATAAAATCGGTTCGATGGGATTTATATATGGGGATATGTTGGTTGCTAAGGAGGAGTTGAAAGTGGCCCTTGGGGATGATGAGAAGAAGTACAATCCTATATTGGAAATGATTAAGCCGAGATTTAAGAAGAATCTTTGTGAAACGCTACATAAAGCGGGTTATTTTTTGAATCCTTTTTACTATTATCCGGCTTACACGGAAATTGAAAATGATGGAAGCTTCATGAATGCCATAGTGAAGTGTATGCATAGACTCTTTCCTTTTTTGAATTTATAAGTTACTAATTTTTTTCAATTATGAATTGACTAGTTACTTGGTGGAGGCTTTATGGAAACGATACTCCCGAGTTAAGGAAGATGGCAATGAAGATTTTGGGCTTGACAACTAGCTCTTCGGCTTGTGAAAGAAATTGGAGTACATTTGAGATGGTAACATTATGTCTTAAATTTTAATCATCTTGTATGCTTGTATTGTAGTATTTGATGATATTTTTTTTATGCTAATTCATGATTTTCTTTTGTAGATTCATACGAAGAAGAGGAATAGACTAACTCATAAAAAACTTCATGATTTAGTCTTTGTCAAGTTCAATGCAAAGTTGAAGAATAAGCATGCCGTCCCAAATAGAGATCCTTTAACCACCTACGATGATGAGGAAAGAGTCACTGAATGGTTGTTGGGTGAGGAGGGGAATAATAGTGATGATGAAGTATTTCCGGGAGAGTGTTTAACTTTTAGGCAAGTTGGAGATATTTCGGGAGCTAATCCAAGGAAGAGAAAGAGTGGAAGGTTGCAAACTTATAAAAGAAAGAAGGGATCATCTTCATCGAAAGGAAAAGAGCCGATGGAAGATGATGAGGAAGAAGAGATGGATGCGTTCTTCACGGAGTCGGATGAGGATGCTAATGCTACTTTTGAGGATGATGATGAAGATGGATTCTAGACTTTCTAGTTATCTTATCTTTTATGTTATTATGGATTTGCTCTTGAATGTTAAACAATTTTAAACTATTTGTAGCTTTAAAAACTTGTTTGTATGTTTTGATTTGCTTATGTTTGATATGAATCTTGTGAGTTGTGATCTCCATTCTATATGTTATATCTTATATGTTACTTGCTTTATTCTTTACATGCTATTCTATGTTTACTAACAATGTTTTCTCATTTTGTAGGTCAAGCACCCAAATTGTTTCAGGATGCAATCGAGAATCAAATTTCTACAATCGGTTAGTGATCCTAAACATCATATATTGTTTATTTTTTTATATGTCTAGTCTATAAAATTTATAAAGTATGTTTATATTGAATTTAGGAATGCTTAGATTACATTTAGGACATGATATTATACATATACGGATCACCCGATATGGCAATCCGATATTTAGTCCATGTCCCCCGATATATCCCCGATTTTCGCTATCCGATATGGATTTCAGCCGTCCGACATGAACCCGACATCCGATATTTAAAACCTTGACCGAACCGCACCGAACCGATTTGCAATGGTTCGGTTCGGTTTTGAATTATAGGTGGTTCGGTTCGGTTGTTCAAATTTTGGTAAAAACCGACCCGAACCGAACCGTGCTCACCCCTAGCCCTGGGGGCCAATGTAACGGAGGGTAAGTGAACTCACTTAAATTCCTTTCTCTTCTCTCTCCTATTTTCCCTTAACTTCCCTTACCTCTATTTAAATTCAAGTGCGCCCTAACATCCATCTTTTTCCTCCCTCCCAAAAATAGAGAAGATTAGATTTTCATAAAATCCACATATCTCTACTTTATATAAACTTATTTCTACAAATCTAATCTGAACCAAACATGCATAGAACATGAAAATAGTAGAAAAAGCTTTTGAACATTTCTGCCAAATATCATTCATTTTCCTCTCTATTTCTTAAAAATGGACAAACCAAGCAGGGCATAAGGTAAAAGGGTGGAGAACATTTGACACAACCATTCGAGAAAGTTTGGAAAAATGTTTCTCCAAAACGTCGAAAAATACCTTTATTTATGAAAATTCAATTCTGAGTTTTTTCCTCAAAATTAAAATTGCAGATTAATTTTTAGCCAAAAAAAAGGTGCCTATGATAAGACTCTCTGTCTCTATCATTTGTGAAAGCTAGGTTTTTATTACAACTACCAATCCAAACAGCGGATTACACACAAATCAAATTTCATCCATGTTTCAGAGCAAAAGTGGGGAAAAAGAAAAAAAAAATCCAAGAAATGCTTGGAATATTGTGGAAAAGTTTTTCCATGTTGAAAATGATTTTCCTTTATTAGTTGGAAACAACCAAACAAAGCCTAATTACCAAAAATTCAAAAGACTTTTGGAAGAGTTTTTATAAAAACTTCTGAACATTTGAAAGGAGTGTTGTACATTGAGATAAAAAGATAAACAAAATGTCTGAAACTACCATTTTTTTAAAGAATTCTCAGAAGAAAAGGGGGATCACAAAATCATGAATAAAAAAGAAATTATATTGACGCCCAAGAATGAAAATGTCATAATTTTATCTCGTGATAAATACGCCACGAGTTTAAGTTAACACATCTTGATAGCAAAGCGAGACAAATTTAGGGGTGTCTCTGAGCTTCATAACGTTCAAAAGGGTTTTGTGTAAGAAACCTCAAAGTATAGGGCTTTTTTGAAATTTATCCTTTTGTAAGTACTAGTGTGCACCCCGTGCGAAGCATGACAACCTATTTTTATAAGCATTTCATTTTGAAATTGCCCCCATGTAAGTTTTAATACATTTGATTTAATTATTGTATGCTTAAAATTAGAAATCATATATACTTCTCTATACTTAAAGAATGATCCAAGTTTTAATACATTTGATTTAGAAATTTTATCTACTCCTCTACTTTAAAAGAAAGATTCAAGTTTTAATACGTTTGATTTACTTTACTGTTTATGATGCAATGAAAACTGTAGCATGAATAATAACTTTAAGTATGGAAGAGCAGATATGATTTACTGTTTGTGCTATAGTAAAATACTATAGTATGAATACTAATGGCTAGTGCAAAGGGCAAATTTGATATATTGTTCATAGTACTGTAGTAATACAGTAGCATGAACAATAAATCTTTGGGTTCTCCTTTAAGTACTAGTGTGTACCATGTGCAAAGCGCGACTCTCTACTTTTTTAAGCATTGCATTTTGAACCTGACTCCCTCTAAGGTTTAATACATTTGATTTAATTATCGTATGCTTAAAACTATAATTCATATCTCTCGCTATATACTTGAATGTGTATTGTTCCTGGTATGATAACTATAGCATGAATAATAATTTTGCTTTTATAGGGTTACATGAGGACCCAAAGATTGACTGTTTATGATATGGTAATTTACTGTAGTATAATCAGTAAATATTTCAATCCTTTTAGAGGTTGTTTGTTTCAAATCCTATAATTTTAGGATATGGATTTCACCATGGGATTTGAAATCCATATGTGTTTTGTTATGGGTTGAGATTTCTAAAGTGTCGTTTGTTTCATTAACATTTTAGGATTTGGAATATTACAATTTATAATATTTTGTTGGAGAAATTTTGAAAACAGCCCAATTTTCAATTTTAATAGGCAAAATCGACCTAAACTGGAAAATATTAGCAAAACCGACCCTTTTCAGAAGAAAAGGGTCGGTTTTGCAGCGGAGCGTCATTTACGAAGTGCACGGGACTGCTAGTCCCGTGCACTTGGTCTTTAAGCAGCGCCTGGCCTCTCTGCTTAAAAGTCGGGACTGCTAGTCCCGACTTTTAAGCAGAGAGGCCAGCCGCTGCTCAAGACCAAGTGCACGGGACTAGCAGTCCCGTGCACTTCGTAAACCCGTGCACTTGCTGTGCACACTTTTGTGCACTTTCTGGCTGCATTTCAAGCAGTTCCTGTGCATACATCAACACAAACATCGACTAACAAGTCACATACTCATTTCACCACTGCATTTCATGTAGTCCTGTTGCATACATCCACACAAACTCCCACTAACAAATTACATCACATCACACCACACCACAAACTCATTTCAAATCAAACAAATCACATCACACCACAAACTCCCACTAACAAATCCAACATAATAACACCACAAACTCCCACTAACAAATCCAACATAATAACACCACAAACCCACTTAGAAATCAAACATATCACACGATATTATCGACTACAAATCCAAAAATCACATCCCTAAATAGTTTTGTAATGTATATAACCTGTAGTTTACATACATCCAAGAACTCTCCTCCTCCTCCTTTGGCTTCGTCGTCCTCCATACCGCCCTTCGACGAGTTCGTGATCCGGTTGCGTTTGTGGTTGTGACGGTCCAGCTCCATCGTCGACACGTTGGGAAGGTCCAGCTTCATCGTCATTTCTGCGTCGTCCTCGACTTTGTCGCTGTTGTCGTGTATATACGAATGGCGTTACCTCCCGTCCATCATGACGATCTTCGTGAGTTCGGTGTAAGGCTTGTTGAAGCCTCTGCATTATAGCCTGATATATTGATACATGTTCATGTGCTTCGGGATTTCTATCTGCTGCGATAGATAGTTCAAAAACAAAATTTCATATTAAATTTGATATTACAGAATGTAAATTTGAGATTTAATTTTATCGTACCTGCTCGAGCCAATTCCAAGCCACGATTTGCAAGAGTTTGAACTTCATCTATTGCTGATACCTGCAAATTTTTCAACACATAAAGTACCAATAAAAATGGACTTAAATCAAAATATGAAAATACTTACTAATTCTCTCTCATCTATACCCCGGGGCACATATCCTCTTTGCGACTCAACCGGTATTGTGGTCGAATGAAGTATCCATCTTCGGGTTATGCCCCAATACCAAGTGTAGTAATCTGATTCCCGAGGAGTTGGTTCAATTTGGTTGACAATACAAAAATGCCTATCATTCCATTTGTGTATAAAAGCTTGATGCACGATCATCCAGTTTATTTGTTGGCCTCCTTTCTTTGCCTTCCTCTCTATCTTTTCAACAAACTGCGGAACATGTTGTGCAAGACCATATTGTCGAAGCACGCGGTCCGGTACATGCATTTCTACTATCTCCAAACATATAAGAGGAACTCTAGCTCTCCATACAACTTGGTATTCTGTGCATATTGGGGGTAGCTGAGGTAGAAATTGGGTGTAGGGCTCCCATTCCATCTACAATAATTTATTGCAGTTGCATATCAGAATTGGGTTTTCAGTATGTAGAAGAAAAAACGCATGTTTTTCGGTGAGAATTACCTGAAAAATCTTCATACGGTCAAGCTCATTCCGGTAGAAATCCAATTGTCTAGCCGGGGTCTCGTCATAGCATTTTTCGACATTCCATCTACAAAAAAATATTTATCATACATTTAGTACCACAATGATAACTACAATTATATTCGCTACACTAAAAATACAATACCTGCATCCCAGTGGAATTTGTCCATCTAATTGTAAATGCGTGCATAGTCTTGGCTTCAAATGAAGTCTCTCCCATGCCCATACTTGCAATAAGCTTAGACACCCTTTAAGCTCACTGTTTTGCATAAGTGCCACTTTTGACATCTCTCTATATAAATACGCCAAAACAGCACTACCCCACGATTTTGTACCACATACGTCCAAGTCCTCGAGGAGTGGTAACCACCTAGCATATTCACAATATTCCAATTTATTAAAATAAGCTAATTCAATGAAATACAGATTCATATTATAAATACACATACCTCGCATGCACTTTATCTTTACTTGAATCTGGAAATAATATAGTACCAATCATGTGCATAATGTATGCACGTGCATGTTGGTCAACCAAAATTTGTGGGGCATCAACAGGCAACGGTACTGAGAAGGTCTCTCTCAACCACTTCAACTTAATAGTTCCTCTAGGCATAGTCTCTGGAGCTACACCTAACAACTCCTCACATCTTCGAGGCCATACATCACTATCAGTGCCGGTAATGCACGGACCATCTATACGGAGACCGAGTATCACGGATACATCTTGTAGAGTAATGGTAGCCTCACCCATTCGGAAGTGGAAAGTATTGGTCTCAGGTCTCCATCTATCCATCAACGCAATCAGTAGGGGCCAATCGAGCTTTATCCAACGAAGCTTTGAACAAGTCAAGAAGCCGGCCCGTCCCACAGCTGCTATGATACGCTCATCCTCTAACCGCCAACGGCTATGGCTGAGGCTATGATCAACCATAACGATACTCGGACCTCTCTGTATAGACAATGATAGTATAAGAATGCAATATTATGTAAATGCAAATATTACAATTATAAAGTAACTGAATTACCTCTGTACAGGATATAATATGTGAACGATGCTGAGCCTGGTCATATAAGACCTCATCACTAACCGGCCCAGGATCCATGGTGTACAAACCTGCACATATAATTATACACATGTTAATAATCAATCATATAGTAATTCAGTTTCTTTATTAAAGTATATAAAAATAAAAAAATGATATAAATTACCAATTAGTTGCTATCTATTGTGTCTAGATGGACAACGAGGTCGAGTATGTCCCGGTTGTTTGCAAAGACTACATTTTTTGTGCTTGACCACTCCTTCTCGCCCTTGATCCATGGTTCCCCTAATTCGCACAGATCGTGGTCGACCTGCTTGTCTCCGGTACTGAGGTGGAACTATATGTGGTCCATTATATTCAGGCCAATACCGACTATCATCAGGTGGATGAAAACTCTCACTATATGTCTTTTGATAGTGAGCTGTTGAATACCAAGGCGAGCAATACCGATTTCTGGGAATTCTAGCACCTCCCGGCTGATTAGAAGAAGCCGCAAGCACATGTGCACAGGGTATTTTTTGGAGTTGTGGTATGTTACATGTGCAAGTGCAATCAACATCAAATAGTTTAACGGTGTAGATACCGTCACAATCTTGTACCTGCCATTCGTTGTCGTTGAATACAGTAATTTGACATGATCTTGCTGCCTCAATTCTTCTATGCAAAATGGACTCATTTTTTGGTGTGTAACGTGTTGTCCAGTCTATGCCATCACCACGCCTTTTGTTGAAGTATGCGTTTAGTCTATAGAATGTTCTCGCAACCAAAGATTGTATTGGCATAGCTCGTGCTCCTTTAAGAACGCCGTTAAAGCTCTCGGAGCAATTAGTCGTCATCATGCAAAACCGCACACCCTCATCCTTACATAATGCCCACCGATGCTCGAATTGAGGCTTCAAGTTATTTTCAATCCAATTATGTGCATCTAATGACAAAGACTTGATTTTCTCCCTGCAATGTTCATACACTAATGTGTCGGTCGCACACCCGGCTTGCCACAAAAGATTTTGCAAATTAATCTCACCGTGTTTTTTCTTGAAATTATCTCTTATATGCCTTAAACAATATCGATGGTGATGTGGTGCACTAAAACCCTCATGTAACGCCCTTATAATTCCTTTCATCCTATCCGAAATAAAGGTAATTATTCTTGGCGCACGGACACTTGGAATCCACTTGTATATAAGTTCAAAAAACCACTTCCAACTAGACGTATCCTCCACCTCCACGACTGCAAATGCTAGAGGAAATAACCCGCCATTTGCATCTACACCGGTCGCTACAAGAAGCACGCCTTTGTACTTTCCATATAAATGTGTACCATCAATGCTCAATAGCGGACGACAAAAAGTGAAGCCCTTAATAGCAGGACCAAATGCCCAAAACACGCGAGTGAACCTCTCCATACCCGGTGCAATCTCTTCGGATAATATTTCGTATTCAGTACCCGGATTATTTCGTTTGATAGCTTCAAGATACTGTGGAAGTAATTCATATGATTTTTCCCAATCTCCAAAAATTTTAGACAACGCTTTCCTCCTTGCATCATATGCCTTATATTTAGATATCTTAATCCCCCGCATGTCATATACCCTCTGAAATATCTGACCTGCATTCAGATCAAGTTCAGCTCTAACTTCAGGCATAATTAGCTTACATATATAAGAAGAAGATGCAGAATAATCATCGACATCCACCGACGGGTTGCAACATGTGTGAAGTCCGCAATATCTACATATTACAAATTGCCCATTTGATGATTTTCTCACAGCGGCATTTAGCAACCAAGGACATTTTTTATTTCTCTCATCTTGCTCATTTGCGTTCTCTACTTCATTCTTATCGTTAAAGAAGCATTTCACATTGTAGTTTGTTGCATTAGTTTTTACCGGCTTGAATTTGACCCGATTCTTGATGGACCATTCTCGGATTGCAAAGATCAGTGCCTCCTTGCTCTCGAATAGATCCCCTTTTTTAAAAGTGAAGTCCTCAGGTCGTTGTAAATTTGGCCCAACATCAACAAATCCAGCTTGAGAAGTATTTATCCAATCCTCATTATGAAACTCGTCGGGCAACGGATCTTCAGCTTCCACATAATCATTGTTAACGTTAAATTGCTCCATCCAACGGGCGTCATCATCGATTCCAGCTGCCACATGCATGCTATCAATTTGCACGCCATCTTCTTCAAAATGATCTGAATCATCATCTGCTTCATCTTCTATAATTGCTCCGACTGGTGGGTAACCCGTAACATGACCTGAAGCGTCGTTAAATATATTAGTTGACGTCCCACCGATAGAATACTCACTTAAACGTTGTGGTTGAGACCATGGCTCTTGACTTGGAGATGTCATAAAACCAATCGACTCGTTGTCTAAGTCAAGCATCCGAGAAAACTCTCCTTGAGGTCGTGAAACTTGGGCAAATTCCTGAATCGGATACTTCTCAATAAACAACTCAATTGACGCTTGCTTCTCGACTAATTGTTTCATGTCATTCAATTCCTCATCTTCGGTAATCTCCACGGCAATAGTTCTACTCTCATTTATCGGACAGTTGAAGAACACCCTAATTGTATATTCTTCTTTCTTAATTTTAGTAACTCTGTGTATTTCCCTAGTCATTCCATCAAAATTACACGACTTAGATAGCATGAACATTTTCCGAGAACCTCCATCATACACCGGCAAATTATTCACTCCGACGCCGAGGCTCCCATTAAAGAAACAAATAATGGATATGGAGTTCGTCATCGAAACTGAAAATACACAGTCCATCATATGCAAATAATCTATTAATATCTGAATAAATTCCAAATAATGGCTAAACCCCTAATTATTATTCATCATATGTAAATAATTGCTAAACCCTAACTCCCAAATCACATTATTCATCCTATTGTACAAAATAAAATCTAATCCTACCCAATTCTAGCAAAATTAACAGCCAAAACATTATTCCCCCAATTCTAGCAAAATTTGATGAATATCCCTCTAAAAAATAATTGCTAAACCCTCTCATATGTAAATTAACAGCAAAATTAAAAAGAAAAACACACCTGAGCGGCGACTGCAAATGGCGGGGGTCGATAGTGTCGGCGGCGCGACGAGGTCGGAGGGCTAGGGGTAGGCGGCGACTGCAAAGGCGGCGTGGTCGGCGGCGGGGGTCGACGAGATTAGGTTAGGGTTTTTTTTTTCGGGGAAGAGTGGTCACGAGAAGAGAACGACAGAAAGAAAGAACGAAAGAAATGGGCCAGGCGCTGGCGTGGTCGGCGGCGTGGTCGGCGGCGGGGGTCGACGAGATTAGGTTAGGGTTTTTTTTTTCGGGGAAGAGTGGTCACGAGAAGAGAACGACAGAAAGAAAGAACGAAAGAAATGGGCCAGGCGCTGCTTAAAGACCAAGTGCACGGGACTAGCAGTCCCGTGCACTTCGTAAATGACGCTTCGCTGCAAAACCGACCCTTTTCTTCTGAAAAGGGTCGGTTTTGCTAATATTTTCCAGTTTAGGTCGATTTTGCCTATTAAAATTGAAAATTGGGCTGTTTTCAAAATTTCTCCTATTTTGTTTGTTTGAAGCTCAAATTGTAGCATTACCAAATGCCAAAAAAATATAATATGATGAATATGCTATCTTGCTGAGGTTACCTCCCAAAAAAAGATAAAATTAAGATTTGTCAAATCCTCTCCAATTGAGAGGTAAGCACACCAATTTATGGGATTTGTCAAAATTCTCTCAAATTGAGAGGATTTGGCAAATTCTAAAAATTGAACATTTTTTACACATTTAGAATTTAATATTCTAAAAATTTTCTTAAAACAAACACCATACAAAGAATCCTAAAATACAAAAAAAACTAATTTTTTGATCTCAAAACACTTGTAGCATATATAGGATTTCGTTAGTGGCAATTTCGTCTTAAGACAAAGAGGAGAGCCCACCGACGGGGCACTCGGAGCATCGGACAGTGGCAATTACGTAATAATATTCATGTACAGTGGCAACTTCATGTTAGGATGCTTTCTATAACTACTCGTACTGCCCACTCTCCACTGTGGCCTCTTAATATTATTTTAGCTAAAATTCAATTTTTCTGCAGGGCTCGATATTTTATTCCTGCAGAACAGCCGAAGGGGGCGCGGATTTTGAACTCAGCTAGGGTTTGCTCCGATGAGATCTGGTAAATTATCGAAATCTAGGGTTTTATAGATCTCCATGTCTCTCTATTTTCGGCTTTATTGGTCGATTTCGAAAGGAGTGATTGTCATCTTCCTTTTTTTTTTCCTGTACGAGATTTGTTCTAGAATCATCGGTTTAGGTTTGAATCGGACAATGTATGTTCAATTTTGAAGCATTTTAAGATTTGGAGTGGTGTTTTTTTTTTAATTTGAAGTTTTTAGACTCAGTAACTGTTAGTTTTTATTTAGGTTTTGTCTTTGTGGTTTTACTTAGGTCGAAAGACGAGTCGATTTTAGTCCTGGACTCGAGATCGACAAGAGATTCTATTTTGGAAATGGAAAGATTTGATCTTGCTATGTAATAAATACTTGAATCTAGTTTGCTTTCGAGGCGAAAGTAAAGCTATTTTGATGATTTGAGCTAATTTCAATGTTATTTGATTTGTTGATGTATAGGATGGTTTTTTTTTTGTATAACAGTCAATTTCTGAGTCTATAATTAAGATTTCCCTCAAATTAACCCTTTTCTTTGAATTGTGGGTTTTATAGCAGCATGTTAATGTTTTTACCTGAACTATCAACACATTTTAGACAATGACAACATCCTTGTGATGGCTCTGCAATTTAAGCAACTTCTGGGTGAATTTCTCACATGCTTTTTAGGTCATCGAGCAAATGATCGAGTCTTGAAAAATCTGAGGCATTTGAGATCTGCAATAGAATCATATGTTATTGTTCATTTTGCGTTTATTTAATAAGTTTGCAATCTATGACTTTTCCTTGCAGACCTATTGAGGTCGTGAGTTGAGAGGTTTGCTAGAGAGATTCAGATATATGGTAACTGGCAGTTTGTTAAGTGGGAGCTTGGAGGATTGCTGAGTGATCAGTTCCTTGGGCGTACAAAAAAAAATGGAGAGCGGAACAGATGAAAATATAATGCTAGATTATGCAATTTTCCATACATCACCTGCCAGTAGCAGGTAAATTATTGGCTGAATACCTTATATTGTGATTATTTTAGCTCTTTCTGTCCCTTTCATAGACTAACATATGACATACCTCAATTGGGTGATTTATTTTCCCCCTGTTTTCGTTTATTTTTGTTGCAGTTACGAAGCACTTGCTTGTATCAATGGCAAAATGGAGAAGGTTGCTACTGGTCCTTTGGATCAGCTGGGATTGCATTTGTCAGAAGCAAAAAGATGCCAGACCAATCAATCAGTTACCAGCTTCAAATTGCAATTGGTCGAAAGCCAGAAGGGTTTCTCATGGTTCACCAAAGTCACTTTAGCTAGGTATATAAGATGACCGATGCTTTCTTTAGTTTGCCTATTTTAGAAACATGATAAGTGATTCTTTTTTATTCAGATTCTTGCATATTGTCAACACACCTGATGCATTAAAAGCTGCCAGTGCAATTGAGGATGAGATATCTCAGTTGGAGGAAACTAAGAAGTTTCACATCTCTCTATACACTAAGGTAGTGTACTAAGTCTTGTGAGTGGTTTTCTTTTCCAATTAGTAATTGAATCTAAGCTATATATATATATCTTCAGGATCATGATCGATCTGCAGATGGGACGACAGGTAGATTTATTTTGGAACATTTGATTGTTGGACGTGGTAAACAATACTACTTCTATGATATGTTCCTTTATTTCAATATAAAAATAATTTAATAAACCAAGCACATTATTTCAAATGATGTCTTCTTATTCCTGTTATTTCTATCTTTTCCTTGAAAGTTTCCTGAGTGAGTTGTCCCTCTTTTGTTTTTTTTGAGCATATTATTATGATTGTAGTTGGATTTTGGAACTGTAATCCTTAGCCTTTCCGATAGCGTAAAGCTTGTTATGTTTGTTGCCTGGATTTAATGTGTACATTGACTGAGAATCCTGCTCTCTAAATTGTGACTTTGGTCCTGTATCTTCTTGCTCGTACTGTTTTCAAGCAATGCTTGTTGATTTTATTTCCTTGAAGAACTCATGAATTACCAGTTTTGTCTCTCTCTGACAGATAATAGCTGCTTGAAGGAGGCTGGTCGAAATCAGAAAGTAACTTCCTAATATCTTTCTTCTATCCATGTTGCTTTGAGAATTCTTTTTTTCAAATTGTGATGCATGGTTTATTAATAGATTGCTTCTAAACTCATCTGCAGGTAAAAGTCGAGACAGCATCATCAGATGCTACAAAGTAAGCATTTTCTTTCTTAATTAACTAGTTATTTCCTTTCTTCCACTGGTTATTGGCAATTCATCTGTGCAATCAATTCTGCCAGGAATGAACTGTTGAGAGCACTGGATTTAAGACTAACAGTATTAGAAGAAGAACTGTCTTCCTCATTTAACCGAGCTGCAGGTGCCACTTGCTACAGGCAGCAAATTTATGATATATCAGCCTTTACTGAGCATTTTGGAGCAATAGATTTAAGGTACATATATTACATTGCGATCACAATTATATGGGACGCCCAAGATTTATGATTTATAACTAAACATCACCCCTTATCTCTTATATTTGAATGCCTAATCTTCCTATAATACTCAACAAATAAGTTGTGGCGTCCAGCTGATTCCCTAGCAAAAAAATTTCTCTGTAAAACATATTGGAGTATTACTGAATATTTTAAAATACCATTGTTCCTTGAACTACGAAATCCTTCTTTCATCTTCAGTATTGCCTAGTTTCTCTCATTGAAGATGAAATTCTTCAGCTTATAATTTCTGATTGTTTTCTCTAGGAATTTCTTGCTGAAGCTTTTAGCACGGCTACCGCCTGATCCCTCGGTTGTACAGCCCGTATCCCCACAGGATATAAGAAATAATAGTGGTAACTCAACACAAGATGTCTCACTCCAAGCTCGAGAAACTGTAGCAGAACTTGTGAAAAATGTTGTTTCTCCGGCAAAAGTTGCACAAGCTGAGCGCCAGAGCTCATCAGGAAGTGAGGACTCATCTGATTCGAGTGGTGAAGATCAGTCACGCAATGAGAGAAGCAGGTCAATTGTGCGATCTGCAACTCCTAGAAGATATGCTTCTCCAATGCGACGCGTTCAAATAGGGAGATCTGGATCTCGAAGGTCTGCCTCGATTGCCATTAAGAGCCTTATTCCAGCCAGGGAAAGAACTACATCCATCAGGGATAACAGTGAAAGTAACAGTGAAGATGAAGAGCTTGGTCAGCCAGCAAAGAGACCTGAGAATCCTGTGAGAAGGATGAGTGTTCAAGATGCTATTAGTCTCTTTGAAAGCAAACAAAAAGATCAATTAGATATCCAGCAAAGGAGAGCTTCAGGGCAAGTCTCAGCTAGTATCACTGCTAAGTCTGTCTTGAGAAGATGGAGTTCAGGCATGAGTGAATCTGTTGCTCATAATTCACATTCAGTTGACTCTAATGCTGCTCCTCAGGAAACAAGAGAAGAGAATAAAACAGAAGTGGATAACGCTATCGAGTCTACAAATACAGAGGAAAGCCCTCAGGTCGCTCAGTCTTCCGAAGTGGATAACACTATGTTGTCTCCAGTGGAAAGTCCTGCCGAACCTGTTATACTCAGGGTCGAGGAAGTGAATGACCGAGCAGCAACTTCTGCTGAATGGAGTCGACAGAAGGAAGCAGAACTGAACCAAATGTTGATGAAGATGATGCAGAGTAAGCCTGGAAAATATAGAGGAAGTAATGGCATTAATAGCGTACAAAAGGACATGCCCAGTGAGCAAAAGGGGGGTTTCTACAGTCAGTATAGGGAGAAAAGGGATGAGAAGCTTCGGGTTGAGCGAGGTGGAAAGAAGGCAGCGAAGGACACACATCTTAAAGGGACGAAAGACAATCTGGAGCATAGCAAAGCAGCAGTGTCCTCAAAATCGGCAACTGCTATTGGAAAACGAGATTCACCTAATAATTCTCAAAGACCCCGGAGAAATTCATCTCCTCCAGTATTGCCAAAGAAGGAAGTTCCAAAGCAAGCTAGTACAAAGAAGGCTTCACCAAGAACACCCCTACCTGCTACACGGAGCTCATGGTCAGCAGGATCATTGCCCAGGACAAGTGGAATACCATCACCTAGAACTCCGGGGACCGTTTCAACAACTAGCACAACTAATCACCGAAAGCCCCTGTCAACACCTTCAGCAACTCAACCAAGCCCTAGGACCGAAAGGCTTCAGCAGACCAAAGTCAAGAAGGGGACTCCACCTGATGTCAAGCCAAGCTCAAAGGGTCAAGAAGAAAAGAAGCAGAGGTCAGTGACTAAGAGCACCAAAAGTGTGAAGGCCAAAGTCCCAGCAACACCTGGAGATGATTTATCAGTTAAACCTAGCTTCTATAACAAGGGCACAAAGAAGAGCAGTGTTGTTCCGTTAGAGTCAAAACCCTTCCTCAAGAAAGGTACTGGGACTGGTCCCAGGGGTAGCTCCATGACAGCAAAACCTAAGGCTTCTCAGCATGATGATTTTTTAACAAACAGTGAAAACCTTATCCAAACTGAGGAAAGCGAGTCCAGTGCTATAACAACTGAGCCAACTCCCAAGTTACTAGAGGTTGATGTTGTTCAGGCCGAAACTGGCAATGCAAATATTGAAATTTCACTGGATAATGATCTTAATTGTAATCAGATGGGCAATCGAGGTAAGGGTATAGATGAACTGGAAAGTGGCTTCAAAGACGCGGTTGAACTTCCTGTTCCGGAGATTCAAGTAGAAACCGTTGATATCTCATCAGCTGCATGGGTGGAAGAGGATCATGAGCAAATTTCTGCTTCATGTGAATATGTTCTGCCTGAGAATTCAATCTCTCCTGAACTTGCATCAGCAGCTGCACTATCGAGCCCAAAGGTTCGGCATTCACTATCACAAATGATGCAGGCAGACAACAATGAACCAGATATCATCGAGTGGGGAAATGCTGAGAACCCTCCTGCTTTGGTTTATCAAAAAGATGCCCCTAAGGGGTTCAAAAGGCTCTTGAAGTTTGCTCGAAAAAGCAAGGGAGAGGCTAATGTGACTGGTTGGGCTAGCCCATCAGTATTCTCTGAAGGAGAGGATGATGCAGAAGAGTCCAAAGCTGCAAGTAAGAGGAGCTCAGATGTGACATTGAGAAAAGCTGCCCTTCAGGCCAAGGGCTATGAGCCACCTAAATCCATGTTCAGCGGAAGCGTGGATGGTGCAAATTCTAGCAATAGGTCCATGGACTTCCAGGGGATGAGTGAACTTGTTCCAGGTATGCTACAGTTTAATCATTAAACAAGGGCTTGAATAGGATTATAGATTTTAAGTTGCTCTAGCATACAATTTTCTACTTTCAGCGCCAGTGGTATTCAAGATTTGATGTCTCGTACAAGTCACATCATTTGAATTGTGTGCATTGAATTTTTTTGTTTGGTTGGTTCATGTTTGAAAAGCGCCTGAGTTTGGGTCAGTATTGGCTTCTATCATGGTTTTTGCTATAGTTCATCCTTGAATGTATATGCAAGCGAGCACTTTTAAACTACCCACCAGATTTCTTACCAGAGATTATCTATAGTAGTAACTATGTAGATAATGACCGATTAGTTCCCTTCGGGGGCCTAAACGCATATAATCCTTGTTTACCTTAGAAACAAAAATAGTCCCCCAAAGTCAAAATAGGCGCACAAAGCTCTTAATAGTTAAAGATTTTTGAAATATAAATGGACTATTTTGCCTTCTACACAAGAAACTTATCTTATTGTTCTTTGAAGTTTGAACCTCATTGCCAAGTACATTGATCAATGAGCAACGTCTATGATGTCATTGAGGATTTCACTCTCTATTATCCTGGGAAAAAGATTATACATGTGGATTTTAGGCAGAAGTATGTGGGTGGGTGCAGTGTTTTAAATATCGGCCGACATGTCGGACATGTCGGCCGATATAGCGGATTGAGGGGTCCAACGACACAAATCGGGGAAAAACAAGTCGCATATCGTTTTTTACCGACATATCGGCCATATCGGCGAAAAATCGGCCATATCGGCCGATTTTCTTGTTTGGAAAATCGGCCATATCGGCCGATTTTCCTGTTTTTTCTTTTTTTCTTCTTCACACGTGAATGTTTGGTTTGTGGACTATTTTGATTAATAATAGGCTAATGATTACTTGATGTTTGATCACTTGATTAATAATAGGCTAACTGATTAATAATAGGCTAATGATTATTGATTAATAAGGAGAGATTTATTTTATTTTAAATGTGCATATGAATGTTGAAATGTGCAGAGTCATGAAGTTATGAATTTAGGAATGCTTAGATAGTTAGATTACATTTAGGGCATGATATTATACATATGTGGATCACCCGATATGGCAATCCGATATTTAGTCCATGTCCCCCGATATATCCCCGATTTCCGCTATCCGACATGGATTTCAGCCGTCCGACATGAACCCGACATCCGATATTTAAAACCTTGGGTGGGTGTGGAAACTCATGAGGTTAAGACTGATTATCATTGGTAGGGTTTTGATAACAATTGCTAACAATGATTAACAAAGAGAGAGAGAGAGAGAGCAGCGAGGGAAAAGAGAGTTTATAGGGGTACATAGGGCCCCACTCACCCTTACCTATCTCTCTCTCTTCGCTAACCATTTCCCTTAGGACAATGGTTAACAAAACCCTAACACCTCGTTTGGTACACGGGAATGGGTGGGAATGGAATGCAATTTTAACTTTTCATTTATGCTTACCAAACATGATGTGTTTTTTGATGCTAGAAATATCATTCCCATTTCTCATCAATTCTCACTTAATGTGGGAATTGTTATTCCCAATAAGTTATCAGTGAATTGATATTCCCACTTAAGTGAGAATGAAAATAATAAAATAAATTTTGGATATACACCCTTTTTAAAGACATTCCCACTTAGTTCTTTAATTGCACCCAAACATGAGAATAGGAACGAACATTCCATTCCCGCATCAATTCCATTATGTTCCTACCTTCATTCCATTCTCACTTGACTTTATTCCCGCGTACCAACTGAGACGTAAGAGTTAGCGGGGAGAATATAGGGATCCACTCACACACACCTCACTCTTTCTCTCTCTTCGTTAACCATTGCCCTTTAGACAATGGTTAGCAAAACCGTCATTTTTAGTGTTTGCAAATAATTGCTCTTAGAGTAATGGTTAAGGAAGAGGGAGAAAGAGAGAAGCGAGAGAAAAGAGAGTTGGGGAACATAAGATTTGTGAGCTAACAAGGGAAGCTATGGTGGCCAACATGGTAAGTAAGCCTAGCATAGTGATAATATATAATTTATATACAATCTGAGCCCTGATATTGGTTAGCCAACACTGTTTGGGAGTTTAGTAGTGAAGAGGAGGGGAAAAGAAATAAGGAGAAAATAGGGTAGATGAAGTGAAAGAAAGGGAGAGGAAACATAATATCATGTTTGAGAGTTCAGTAAAGGGAATGGAGGGTAAATGAGGTGAAATTTGTCACCTCCTTTCCCCTCCATTCTCTTTAAGGGTTGTTTGGATTTGCCCCTAGTGAAGAGAAGTGAATATATGATAAATTAAGGGAAGTCCAGGTAACATACAAAACTTGTTTAGGATTTTGGAAAGGAGAACCGAGAGGTTCTTTTTTCACCACGTTTGGGAAGTTTAATCAAGTGAAGGAAGGGAAGAAAATATATGCAAATTTACATAAATAACCTCCCCCCGGCAGGGGCGGATCCAGGATTTTAGTTCTGGGGGGCCGCGTATAAAAGATAGATAAAAATTTTTCTTGATGTAATTTTATTCACAAGAGATTTACCACAACCCAAATAAAACGAGTAGAATAGCCAACATCAATATCTCCAAAATATTTCAAAAGAGAAAGACAAATATTATATAGAAAATAGTCAAATAAGCATCATCTATTTTTTTATAACTAAAATTTCTCTAACTAAAAGGAATTCGACGATCCTTAAAATTTTCAAAGTCTTCAATGATAGCATCAATGCTCAGACTTTTAATACAAAATCGAACGAAGTTATTTCATCATAAACAGATGTTGCTGCTCATGGTAATGTATTTACTATTAATATACCTCTCCATAAATTTCCAATTTCAATGAAACCCCATTTATTAATCTTGTTGCTGCTCATGGTAATGTATTTACTATTAATATATACATAAAACCCCTCAAATAATTAATATTCACAAACTAATTTGTTTTCCAAATTAGGAATAGAGCACCCTAATTCCCCCCCTCCCCCCCAAAAAAATTGAGGAGGCTTGAGGAATAGAGCACCCTAATTTTTTTTCCCAAATTTTGGGGGGGCCGTGGCCCCCTGGACTGTATGTATATCCTCCCTTGCCCCCCGGGGGGGGGGGTTGCAAAATCTTAGATTTCCTCACTTTAGTTACCTTACCTTCCTCCCATTATCTATCACAAATGAGTTTCCAAACAAGTTTAATGAGTCCTCTACCTTCCCCAACCTCCCATTAACTCCATTAAACAAAGAATTCCTAAATGGGGTGAACTTTTTCTCTTCCCTTCCCATCTTCTCCAATCACCCACATCCAAACAAGGTGTAAGAGTTAGTGGGCAACATAGGGCCCTACTCACTACACATCTCTTTCTCTCTCTTTGTTAATCATTGCTCTTAGGACAATGGTTAGGTAACATGACATTTGTTAGGGTTTTGATAACCATTGCCCTAAGAGCAGCAGATAAAGAGGGGAACATAAGATTTTTGAGTTAACAAGGGTAGCTACGGTTTTCCACATGGTAAATAAGCCATGCACAGTGAATAAAACATAATCTGAGCCCTGATATTTTGATGATTTTACTCACTACACATCTCTTTCTCTCTCTTTGTTAATCATTGCTCTTAGGACAATGGTTAGGTAACATGATATTTGTTAGGGTTTTGATAACCATTGCCCTAAGAGCAGCAGTTAAAGAGGGGAACATAAGATTTTTGAGTTAACAAGGGTAGCTACGGTTTTCCACATGGTAAATAAGCCATGCACAGTGAATAAAACATAATCTGAGCCCTGATATTTTGATGATTTTAGTCTTGTATGTGTCTTTATTTAGGGTTAATTGCATGTACATTCCCTTGTAACCACTTAATAAGTTATAACCCTTAAACTATTTTATTAGCATTTGCGTCTAGAGACGGTATTTCCCTGTTAGACTGCGTGTCATATTTGAATCACATGTACTTTTCTAGAATTGATTTAGAGGTCAGTTTAGTTTTTTCCAATAAACTGAGATCAAATGTAATTTATTTTCACATGATTTCCACATAGACACTTCTATATTACAAAAAGTGTATCAGGTAAGCAACAATTTTACTTAAAAGGAGTTGTTTAAGCTTTTGCTATAAAAAGGGATTGTATATCATACATGAATCATAATCTCTAATTATGTGATCTACCAAACTCCAAAAACTGTCATTCATTTGTCTGCAATATTGCCAACGTGCTTGCATTGATGAATGTTTCTCCTCAGGTCAATCAAATGGGCGTACTGCTACAATTTTGGACAGATTGCGAGAAGGGCAGAATTCAGGATCAACTGCTTCAACCAAAGGTAAATACCCAATCTTTCAAACATGAAAATATCCATGCTCAATTGCCTAGCAACAAGCCTTGAAACAGTTATCTTGAATTATGAATTTAATTTTCCATGCATCTTCATTATTTTACAAACTCTTCCAGCGACACGGTCATTCTTCTCTCTCTCAACATTTAGGAGCAGCAAATCGAGCGAGACAAAGCTTCGATAGCATGCAATACAACTCCAAATCATGGTGCAAATTGGTGAACAATCACTGGCAGAATGTACTGTGAGAAATTAGCTCCTCTTTTGCTTCCTTCTTCTGGATTGCATTTGCGACCTGTGTTTTCTTGTTTTCTCAGTAATTTTCTATACATGTAATATTATGAGAGGCATCGGTGTTACCTTGAGAATGTTGATTTTGTTACTACTGAGGGGTTGAGAAAAGAGGGCTTTGTGCTTAGTGTAATTATTATCTGCTGTAGTTGAGTTGGCGCTTGTTATGGTTTTTTTTTCTGTTTTTTTCCTTTTTTTTTTCCGGTTGTAATAGCTGATTGTTTGTGGTGTTAACAAAACCTAATCAAATTTAATTTTCATTAGAAAATTTGTCTTATTTAACTATTGTGAACTGTTAACCATCACATTGAACTGCTTTGAAACACTGCATGGGTTGCGAAGCGAGGGGAATTCTCTGGTGATGCCTATTTACAATGCAGTTGTTGGCTCCAATCTGATTGTTTTGGTTGTCTAGTGCAATTTGTTCTTTTCCTTTTGTCACGAGTTTTCAGTTTTAAAGAAAAAACATGGACAAATATCTCTATCAAAATTTCGATAAAATTTGTGGGTATAGATGAAACAACAAAAGGTGATGAAGGTTAAGGCATGTTTGGTATTGGATTTTATCATAAGTTGTTTACATAAGCAGAAGTAAACTTATATAAATCGTTAAAATAGTTGTTTGGTATTTATACATTATAAGATGTTTCCAAAATCAGTAATGTGCTTGGTAAAATTATGCGTAAACATCATTATAAGTGAAAACCACTAAAATAGACTAATTTTAGCTATCAAAATAGGTAGGATAATTTAGGACTGATAAGATAATAATGCCAAAAGTTAAAGGGCATATATAGTGAAAATTATAAAAAAACGTAAGCTGTTTTTAAAAGCCTCCTTAGTTTTTTTTGCTAGGATAGAAATCAAAAGGTTACAACGGCAAAAAAGGTCCTCTCATGTCCCTCTCTACAGATGCTAGCAAGGTGCACGGGAAATCAAACTCCCAAAGAATAGACGACGTCGTTACACAACCCATACTGGCCAAAAGATCACCTGAAGCATTACCTTCTCTGAATATATGGGAGATCTTGTATTCTTCCATCGAAGAAAAGATGGATTTGCAGTCGACCAGAATTGGGGAATCAGCCTGGTAGGGTCCTTACTAAGGAGGTCAAGGACATGCTTAGAGTCGCCTTCAATCCAGACTAAACACGTCCCGTACCTTTTGTAGCACCAAGTGAGGGCGGACCAATCACCAATCAGTTCTGCGTAGTTAACCTCAATGTGATCGATTGGAATTGCGGTTGCCGCTAATATAGGAGATCCTGCACAGCGGATGAGGAAGCCCGTGCCTGCCTTGGAAGAATCCAATTTGCATGCACCATCAAAGTTGATTTTAATCCAATTATCCCTAGGTGGTTCCCAGGCCACCATGGTTGGGGCCTGACTGTTTGTGATAGTAGGCCTCAATCCCCAGGCCATAAGTAGAGACAATTCTTCCTGCGGGGCTTCAATTGGGCATGAAGCAAATTGCTCCAGGACGAGAGAGTTGCAAGATTCAAAAATAGCTTCATTGGGCCTCATTTGATTGTTGAACACACTATTATTCCGATCTAACAATAACAGCCAAGCCGTGTAAGCATTCCACGCTTGGCGAAAGGCTTTGACGAGACCAAAACCAATTCCTACCCCATGAAGAATATTCCACCACTCCGCCATGGAGCGACAGGAGATCGTGAGGCGCAATTTCCTCCAAACAATTGTCCACAATGATGAGGATTTTGGGCAGGAGAGGATTAAGTGTTGGTTGTCCTCGTGGTAATTGTGGCAGCGTGGACACTCTGAGGTCGAGAGAATGTGGCGGTTGGCAAGGGCTTGCTGGGTAGGGATGCCTTTATGGGCTAACTTCCAAATCCATAAGCGGATTTTAGGAGGGACTTTCAATCTCCAAATCCAAGTCCAGGAGCCGTCACCCTAAGGAGAGGGTGTAATTGTAGACGAAAAGAGGGCCTCGTAGACTCTCTTAACAGAGATGTCACTAATAGGTTTTCCCAGCCATTGGCGCTGGTCTTGGACATTGCTCAACGGGAGAGGGATGCGGGATATCTGGGCAACAGTGGCTTCATCAAAAATGGCGCGGAGCTGATGGGTGTCCCACGTTTTTACAGGCGTCATAAGAGAAGAGACCAGGATGGATTCAAGTTGATCGGATATAATGTTGCTGTCCCGAAAAACCGGAGGAGTGGGGGTCCATCGGTCCTTGAGAGAAATTGAATTTCCATCCCCTACTGACCAGTGAGTGCCCTCTTGATTCACTGTGTTGGCCTTTGTAATTGCTCGCCAGGCCCAAGAAGAACCAGCGCGACTTGAGATGGAGTTGGAGTTGACGTTGACACGATATTTAACCCTAGCTAGAGAGATAGATACCTGCCAGGATCGCCGTCGTTCCACAAGAAGTGGCAGAACTCCTTTTCAATGCTATTGATGACTGACCGGGATACCCACCCATTGGATAGCAGGTATGAAAGCATAGTTTGAAGCACGCCAAAGTTACTTTACCAACAAAGGTGAGTGATTTTGCTTTCCACCATGAGAGCTTGCTTCTAATGCGGGATAGGATTGGTTCATAGGCCTGCCTGGGTAGCTTTTTCCTATCCATAGTAATACCAATATACTTCCACGAAACTTACCCTTTTGCATGTGTAGTATTCGTAAAATTACCCTCTTATGCCTATGATGGACATTGGAGGCAAAATACACTCTAGATTTTTGGTTGTTAATTTTTTGGCCACTGTGATTGCAAAACAGATGCAGGATGTCTTTGCTAATATAAGCCTCCGTCGTGCTAGCTTTGAAGAAACAAGATGTAATCGTCTGCAAAGTTTAATTGAGATATCCCGTCGGCACCCTGAGCAACTCTAAGCGGAGTGATAAGAGAGGTGGCAGCAACCTGACGCACCAAATAAGAGCCTCAACTACGAGGATAAATAAATACGGAGCTAGGGGGTCACCTTGACGGAGACCTTTGTGAGATTCAAACCACTCTGTGGGGGAGCCATTAATGAGAATGTTGAAGCTAGGACTTCGAATACAAGCCATTATCTAGCCAACAAATTTTATAGGAAAGCCAAATTTGAGGAGGATAGCTTCCAAGAAGTTCTGATCAAGCATGTCATATGCTTTCTCCATATCAACCTTGACAGCAACATGAGAAGAGGCAATTCGACGACATTTCATAGAATGTAGAATCTCTTGAGCAAGGAGAACGTTGTCCGATATGCTCCTCCCCAGAACAAAGGCTCCTTGCTCTGGTGAGATGAGTTTTTGAAGCAGAGGTTTAATTCTGCTCACAAGAACTTTAGCAAGGATTTTGTAGGACACATTACAAAGGCTGATTGGCAGAAAGTGTTCCATGGTGCTCGAGTTCTGAGTTTTAGGGATGAGCACTATGAAGGTGGATTTCCATTGGCGAGGGAGAGAGGATTAAGAGAAAAAGAATGACATGGCCACCATGTATGAGTATTTTATATGTTTGCATCGGAAATTAGTTTATTTATTGAACTCATTACAACTCGTTTATCGAATACAATGAATTCTGAGAAACAAAATCTTTTTATAAGACTTCTCGTTACAAACAAACAACTTCCTAAAAACACACGCATGAACGTTTATCGTTCGCTGCTTGCGTGGGATCTTTGCCTGTGCCGGGAGTGTGTTAGCTCGTGGACGACCGAATCACAGATCCAAGTTGAACCGTGAAAAAGACTTAAGGTTGATGTTTTGTTTTAGAAATAAAGGCAGAAGTGAATATCTTAGCAAAGTAAGATAAAACACTCTTCTCGAGATTAAGTCAAAGCTTAGATCTCAAGAAATCGCGAGAACTCTGAAAGGTTTGCACGTGATAAAGATTCTCTCTCTCTCCCTTGCTTAGAACGCTCAAATCTCTGCTTTATTCTTCTTAATAATGCTCCGACCTCCTCAGTAATGATCCTAGGAAGGTATTTATAACTCATAAGAATCGTAACTGAAGTCTGAAGTTGACAAGAAATTGTGTCGAAAAACCTCTGTTTCCGAGACACTCGCAACTGTCTCGGAAACATGGCTCGTTTCTGGTAGTTTTGTAACTGCTTTCATCATGTTTAATTACCATTGTTCTAGCAATTATGGGCATGATTTTCGCTTGTAACATCTCCCCCATGATTATGGATGGTCCCCAATAGTTATGAAGTCACGTAGATTGCCCAAAACTCGAGAAAACCGTCACCAAGTCCACTCTAGTTTCTGAGATAGTCGTAAGTGTTTCAGAAACTATGATTTACCTTCATAGCTTCCGAGACAGCCGCAGGTGTTTCAGAAACTATGATTTTCCTTCATAGCTTCCGAGACAATCGTAACTGTCTCGGAAACTATGAGTCTTCTCATAGTTTGTGAGACACGTTTTGTGCCTCGAAACTTGTGTGATACGCTTCTTGTACATTCCTTAGTTGATCTTTGGCTTTGAGACACGTTTTGTGCCTCGAAACTTGTGTGATACGCTTCTTGTACATTCCTTAGTTGATCTTTGGCTTTGGATGATCCTTTATAACTTAGATAATATGTGATACGCTTCTTGTACATTCCTTAGTTGATCTTTGGCTTTGGATGATCCTTTATAACTTAGATAATAATGTTTATCGCCTTCGCTTCATCTTGAGCTATGTGTGATACCCTATCGGTAATTTTTGATGCCTACAGATACCCCCTCTAAAGTATTTCAGCCTCATTCTTTCATAGAGGAGGCTGGAATACTTTGAATATGATACACCCATCCTTCAATTCTTTGATGTTTTAGCTTTTAATCTATTCAGTATTTTATCGAATAGCTAAAATTCTTCCGGTGCTGCGTTTATCGTCTGATCGTTATCAAAATTTTAAACTGAAGTTGATGTGTTGATTTCTAAATTTAGCTCGTGTCGTTGAGTAGACGATGAACTAATCATCTTGGTCGGTAATTCATATCTGAATTATGATTGAACTCCCACGGATTATCCTTGGTCTTGGAATTGATCTGCGCCTTATTTTGGCGAAGTTATCGACGCGTTGACTGGCGTCAACCTTTATAGCGGCGCGAACACAATTTATACTCATACATAACTGGAGTCTATATAGTTTAATCTCTTAAGGTGTTGGAGTGGGGAGAATCAGTTTATATTCATATACTCCTTAGAGTTTTTAGGAATCAGTTTAACCTCGTGTACCCGTTGTAGGTTCAAGGAGGTGCAGTTTATACTTGTATACTCATCGAAGTATTCAAATGTACTAAAAATAGGTCGAGAATGCTCCACGAACTCAACCGGGAACACTTCGGGTCGTCCCCTTTTCTGAGACAATCACCACTGTCTCGGAAGCGCGAGACAGTGTTACTGTCTCGGGTCTCGGACGTGCGAGATAGTTGCGGCTGTCTCGCACGAGGGCGGACAACATGCTTCCAGTCCTTATAAAACTCAGGACTTGGGCTTTTTTTCTCAATACTTGGCTGCCTCTTCCAATTCAAAACCTCTTCTAAATCCTTCCTAAATAGTTCTCAAACCTGTTCCCCTTCCTTTTTCCTTGGATTTCGTCGTATTTTGCTTGAAGAACCTAGGGCTTCATCACTTTTTCTTCGAGGTATGTTCTTCTAACTCTCATTTCTTTTCACCAAGCTTATTTTTCCTTTGATTCTTGGTAAAAGCCAAGCCCCCTAGACCACCTCTTGGATATTTTCATGTTTTTATCTTAAAAACCTAACTTTCTTTTGTAGGATTTTCGATAAAAATCATTTTTTATCATTTCTCCCAAGAGATCTCATGCTTCCCGAGGTAGATCGGCCTCTCAAGCGGCCAAGAGAGAGGAGCCCGCTGTCACTTCATATGGGGGGTAATTTTTCCAAACTTTTGTCAATTCAAAAGTTAGAATTTTTCCAACTTTTCATGTAGATCCTCGTTTGTTCTCCTGATAAACACGTAAAATATGCATTATCTTAGTGTGTTTCAAGCATGATTTACGAGTGTTTAATGCATATTTCGTGTTTAGATCGAGGATACTGCTGTGGTTTGTGTTCTTATATGTAGGTATTAGCTCAAGATTGAAAGATTTGATGATCGTTGGAAGTTATACAAGAGTTTGAAGCAACAACAAGATTTCGAAGGCATGGTTCGTGAAGAAAATGGATGCACGAGTATGAAGAACTGGAATTTCGACCATGATGCAGTTCGAATCAAGAAAAACTCAAAAGATGAAAGTTGTAGATCTCTTCAACAGATTTCCAACGCAATTTGAATCACCTCATTCTGAAGTTGGACGCAAAAGTTATAGCCAAAATACCAAAAACTAAAGAAACAAGCACAAAATCAGCAAAACAGCCCCTACCACACCCTGGTGTGGTGCAGACCACACCTGTGGCGCGGGAATTAGTTATTTTCCAGATTTTTAGGGACATATAAATAGATGTTTTGACTTAGGATTTTGGATATCTTTTGTTATGTTCTCTTAGCCATCAAATAACAATTATTTTGGAGTTCAAGTATTGAAGAAAGACACTAATTTCTTGTACAAGATTGGATTACAAGTTTTGATTTTGAAGATCTCAATTAAAAGATGGGTTAATTCTTTCCTCTCTTTGATTTATTTCTTCTTATGATTGATTTGCATAATTATTTGATGTATTCTCTTATCCCAATCATGTGTGAGTAGATTTCTTGTCTAGGATTGGGAAAGAACCCAACTTTTTGGTGATTGATGATGAATTGATATAGGTTCTTGGTGAAAGTTTAAATCTTTGAACTTGATTTCTAGTGTTTTAATTTTGTTGATTCGCTTGATCACCGTATTAGCAATCATAGGTAATTAATTGAAGGACTGAAAGGTGAAGATTAATACCGGATCTCTAGAAATTAAACAGGGAGCTCGAACCACGAAAGTAGGCTAGATTCCTTAGGGATTTGATTTGGATTAGCATAAAGCTTAATGGGTTTAATTTAATCTTGATTCCACGAAAGTAGGTTAATTGAGATTGATTAGGCACGATCTTTAGACCTTGAAAGAGGCTTTAGATTAATTTAGGCTAATTCACCATTTCTAGATTAAACCAACACCAAGAATTGAAATAATTCATCATTGAACACCTAAGTTGTGGTGATAACCCAATCCTAGTCCTTCATTATATTGAATTCCATCCGATTAGTTGTTTATTTTATTTCTTTTATTAAATCTCTTCTAATTTACTCATTAGTTTAGCTAGTCTAATAACGTGAAATTTGGTAATTAACCATAGTCCCTGTGGGATCGACCTTGATAGCTACAACGAGTCTGTGCGCTTGCAGATTTTGCCTATCAAGTTTTTGGCGCCGTTGCCGGGGACTACGGTGTTAATATTGAGTGCTTACGTTATTAAGCTAGACTAGATTTTTTTTAATTTCTCTTTGCTTCTCACTTTCTTTTATGCAAGGGAATCAAACAGACGTAAACGACGAAAACAATCCTGAACTATCGGTGACTCTTGCAAACATAAGAAAGTCTATAAGGGAGCAAAGGAACACAGAACAAGCTACGATGGGAGATCAAAATCAGCTTCTTAAGGATTTCACAGCCCCAAATGCTCAAGGCACACAGTCAAGCATTACAAGGCCCAATGTTGAAGCTAATAACTTTGAGCTGAAACCATCACTGCTCTTAATGGTTCAGCATAATCAGTTTGGAGGTGGTGCTACTGAAGACCCGAACCTCCACCTATCGATTTTCTTGGAGTATTGCAACACTTTGAAACTTAATGGAGTGACCAATGATGCTATTCGACTCAGATTATTTCCGTTCTCTCTAAGGGACAAGGCTAGGGCTTGGTTGCACTCATTGCCAGCTGGGTCCATCACCAATTGGGATCAATTGTCCAGAGCGTTTCTTGCAAAGTATTTTCCTCCAAGTAAAACAGCACAGATGAGGAACCAGATCACAAGCTTTGTACAGAAGGAAGGAGAGTCACTTTATGAAGCTTGGGAAACAGAAGGAAGGAGAGTCACTTTATGAAGCTTGGGAACGCTACAAGGAATTATTGAGGATGTGCCCTCATCATGGACTGAAGAAGTGGTTAATTGTTCACACATTCTACAACGGGCTCACTTACAACACACAGATGACTGTTGATGCTACTGCAGGAGGAGCTTTGATGAACAAAACAATAGATGAGGCATACACTCTCATTGAAGACATGGCTCAGAATCACTATCAATGGGCGAACGAGCGTGTTCCTTGGACATCAAAAGGAGGCAAGTATGAAATAGATGCTTTAGACCATATATCCTCTAAAGTTGATGCTTTATTTAAGAAAGTTGAAGGATTGAGTATTAATTCTGTGGCGTCTACTTCAATTTCATGTGAGATATGTGGCTATGTGGGTCATTCTGCACTTCAATATCAATTAGGAAACCCCCCATCCATTGATACTTCTGGTAATGAGCAAGTTAACTATGTTAATAACTTTAATCAGAAGGGAGACCCATTCTCCAATACTTATAATCCAGGGTGGAGGATTCATCCTAATTTTTCTTATAGAAACCCACCTGGAAATCCCATGCCTGCATCCAATTTTGGTCCACCTGGTTTTCGTGCTCCTCAATCCAATTTCCCTTCTCAAAAGTCAAATTTGGAAAATATGATGGAGAAGTTTGTGACGACTCAATCAAAATTGAATGAAGAGTTTAAGCAGCAACAACAAACCACGAATGAGGTGGATGAAGAGTTTAAGCAGCAACAACAAACCACGAATGAGGTGGTGAAACAATTGGCCTCTAAGATGGATTTCCTAGCTACGCATAACAAGATGTTAGAGACACAAATCACCCAATTGGCACAAAATGTTAGTTCTTCCTCTAGGCCTTCAGGCATGTTACCTGGACAACCCGAGACAAATCCCATGAGTCATGTGAATGCTATAACTCTTAGAAGTGGAAAACAATATGAGGGACCCAAGATGAAGGAAAATGATGGGGTGGATGGTCATCATGAAGAAAAAAAATGAAAATGTGATAGATGTGGATAATGAGACTCAAACACAAGAAGAAGAAAAAGTTGAAAAATATGTGGCCCCCGCTCCTTACAAGCCTCCTCTACCATTTCCCCAAAGGTTAGCTAAGGCTAAGTTAGAAAAGCAGTTCGGAAAATTCTTGGAGATTTTAAAAAAATTGCACATCAATATCCCGTTCACTGAAGCTATCTCTCAAATGCCTTCATATGCTAAGTTCTTGAAAGAGATCCTATCCAATAAAAGGAAGTTGGAAGAATACGAGACTGTGGCCCTTACTGAGGAGTGTAGTGCTATCATCCAGAATAAGCTGTCTCCTAAGCTTAAGGATCCATGTTCATTTTCTATTCCTTGTGTTATTGGTAATGTCTCTATTAATCGTGCTTTGTGTGATTTAGGTGCAAGCGTAAGTTTGATGCCGATGTCTATTTGTAAGAAGCTCAGCATAGGTGATTTGAAGCCAACCACGATATCACTCCAATTGGTGGATCGATCGGTAAAATATCCGGTAGGTATACTTGAAGATGTACCTATCCAGGTCGGTAAGTTCTTTATCCCGGTTGATTTCGTTATCTTGGAAATAGAAGAAGATTCTAACATTCCAATTATTTTAGGAAGACCCTTCCTTTCTACTGCAGGTGCTATAATTAATGTTAAAAATGGAAGGCTCTCTTTAAATATTGGAGGGGAGACGATAGAATTTGATTTAAGTAATACTATGAAACTCCCTCTAACTGATAAAATTTGTTACAGGGTCGACGTCATTGACAAGTGTACACATGAGCAAATTGCAAACAATAACTCAGCTGATCCACTTGAGAAATGTTTGGTAAGTGATGGTTCAATAAATGATGAAGACCCCGAGGTAGCCGCGTATGCTCAATCTTTAGAATCAACATCAGCTGCTCCACTTCGAAATGCAAAGCTTGAAAGATTGATGCTAGAGCCAAAAGGTTCTATTTGTGAAGAGGATAATGCACCAAAGGTAGAATTAAAACCCCTCCCTTCCTCTTTAAGGTATGAATTTCTTGGCCCTGATTTTACTTATCCTGTGATTGTGAATGCATGTCTCAATGAAAATGAAACTGATAAGTTGCTTAGAACACTAAGGATGCATCGCAAGGTCATAGGATACACCATGAACGACATTAAGGGAATTAATCCATCAATTTGCATGCATAGAATTCTCTTGGAAGATGATCATAAACCCTCTATAGAACACCAACGTAGATTAAATCCTAACATGAAAGAAGTGGTTAAAAAGAAAGTGCTTAAGCTACTAGATTCTGGGGTAATCTATCCTATTTCTGATAGTGAATGGGTTAGCCCGGTTCATGTGGTTCCTAAAAAGGGAGGTGTGACCGTAGTTAAGAATGCAAATAACGAACTTATCCCTACTAGGACGGTTACGGGTTGGAGGATGTGTATTGATTATAGGAAATTGAACAAGGCAACCCGAAAAGATCATTTTCCACTTCCCTTTATAGACCAGATGTTGGAAAGGTTGGCTAGGCATTCATATTTTTGTTATTTAGATGGCTATTCGGGATTTTTCCAAATTCCTATCCATCCTAGTGACCAGGAAAAGACCACTTTTACCTGTCCCTATGGGACCTTTGCTTATAGGCGCATGCCTTTTGGTCTTTGCAATGCCCCCGCCACTTTTCAACGATGTATGATGGCCATTTTCTCTGATTTTATAGAGGATATTATGGACGTGTTTATGGATGACTTCTCCGTGTATGGAACTACTTTTGATGGTTGTTTATCTAACTTGTCTCGAGTTTTGCAGCGTTGCGAAGAAGTTAATTTAGTCCTAAACTGGGAGAAATGCCACTTTATGGTAAGTGATGGAATAGTTTTAGGGCACAAGGTGTCTGAGCGCAGAATTGAGGTTGATCGATCAAAAGTGGAAGTCATTGAAAAATTGCCTCTACCAACGTCGGTTAGGGGAGTAAGAAGTTTCTTAGGACATGCCGGTTTCTATCGGCGTTTCATCAAAGATACCAACGTCGGTTAGGGGAGTAAGAAGTTTCTTAGGACATGCCGGTTTCTATCGGCGTTTCATCAAAGATTTCTCAAAAATTTCAAAACCCTTAACTAACCTTAGGACATGCCGGTTTCTATCGGCGTTTCATCAAAGATTTCTCAAAAATTTCAAAACCCTTAACTAATCTTCTTCTTAAAGATGCTATCTTTGATTTCACTGATGAATGTCTTGATGCTTTTTGCAGGTTGAAAGAAGCATTGATAACAGCTCCTATTATGCAACCGCCGGACTGGAATCTCCCATTTGAAGTCATGACTGATGCAAGTGATTATGCGGTTGGTGCTGTGTTGGGCCAAAGGAAGAACAAGATAGTTCATGCAATTTATTATGCTAGTCGCACTCTTGATGAAGCCCAAGTTAACTACGCTACCACTGAAAAGGAGCTATTAGCAGTTGTATTCGCCTTTGACAAGTTCAGGTCTTACTTAGTGGGGTCCAAAGTCATCGTTTATACCGACCACTCCGCCATCAAATATCTTTTGAGCAAGCAAGATGCCAAGCCTAGGTTGATCCGATGGATACTACTTTTGCAAGAATTTGACCTAGAGATCAAGGACAAGAAAGGGACGGAAAATTTGGTGGCAGACCATTTGTCGAGGATGAAGCAAGAATCACATGATAAGGAGGAGGATGAACTACCGATCGATGACTCTTTCCCAGATGATCAGTTGTTAGCCATTGAAAGATTGGATGCACCATGGTATGCGGACTTCGTCAACTACCTAGTGTGTGGAGTCTTGCCTCCAGATCTGAGCTATCAACAGAAGAAGAAGTTCTTTGCTGACTTGAAGTATTATTTTTGGGATGAACCGTTTCTATACAAATGATGTGTTGATGGGATGTTCAGAAGGTGTATTCCTGAAGATGAGGTTGCCAATATTCTCCATCATTGCCACTCATCTTCCTACGGGGGACATGCAAGCACTTCAAAGACAGCTGCAAAAGTTTTACAATCAGGTTTCTATTGGCCGAGTCTTTTCCGGGATGCAAGACAGTTTGTGATATCTTGTGATAGTTGTCAGAGGACCGGGAATATTTCGAAGCGACATGAGACGCCTTTACACTCCATCTTGGAAATTGAGGTCTTTGATGTGTGGGGGATAGATTTTATGGGACCGTTCCTGTCATCGTGTAACAATAAGTTCATCTTAGTGGCGGTGGATTACGTCTCCAAATGGGTAGAAGCGATAGCATTGTAGGCATCGAAAATTACCTATAGGTCTCCACGAACAGCTCAGTGTTAAGGAACAATGATGAACGTCACTATCTGGTTCACAGGAGTTCGATTGATGTCGATGAACGCTTGAAGTAAATCGACGAACTACGTAAACTAACGAAGGTACGGGCTAATCAGGAGCCTCGCGATGTTTACAAAAGGAACAATGCCCTTCTTGTCTCATTCACTCTACAGATGATCCAACCATCGGAGCTGATAGAACTCCTTGTCGGCTTTCCAACGCACTTTGAATCACTCAAATCCGAGTTCAGACGAAGAATTTACAGCGGAAGCAGACATATACACCATAACGGAGTGTCTCGGACCAACGAGACACCCTAAAGCCGAGACACCCTAGGGTGTCTCAGCCCAAGCCGAGACACCCTAGGGTGTCTCGGATCAAGGGGAGACACCCTAGGGTGTCTCGGATCAAGTGGAGACACCCTGGGGTGTCTCCAACGTAGATTTGGGCCTTTAGGTGGTTTTAACCGCTCCAAACTCCCCCGGGCCTATAAATACAAGCCTCAGGCCCTCATTTTTCAAGATCTGGAATTTTGGAGAATTGACGAAGCCCTGCCGAACTGAAGAGTGATCGAGTTCTTCAACACAAGAGATCGAAAGTTGTCAGATCTACATCACCCGCATCCAATCCTTAGAATTATCCCGTTGTGGTAATTCTAAGAAGAGCAATTATCTCGCTTTTGTCGAGATAAACGCTTCTGTTTCTAGATCTCCTCGCGAATCGACGAAGCTCTGGACCTGATCTGATTGTCAGGTAGTCCACGGATATCGACATCCCCGTCACAGACTAAAGACCCACGCAAGCTAGAGACGACGAAAGGATCTTGTGTTTATTTTTAAGAAAGTTGTAATCTTTTATTCTTTTGTTGTTTGAATTTATTTGTAACGCTTAAAGTTTAATGAAATCAATGACTAAAGTAACTTTCGACGAAAACAAACTGGCGACCACAGTGGGAGCTAACAGCCTCGCTGCCGAGGCTGTCGTGACGCAACCGGCATTCAAGATCCGGGTGAATGAAGAGATCGAATATGAATTCGATCAACAGAAGTTCGAAGAGTACCTCTCTTCCTCCTCCTCCAGATCCGCCTCTCCAAGCAGGCGTAGGAAGGCATCCTCTTTCAGAAATGTTCGCGGGACCTCCGGCTCGAAGATCCGAGATCCCCTCGCCGTAACTGCACTTACTCCCCGCGACGCTCCTACGACGTCTAACGCAGTCGAAGCTGTAGATCCAGATCTCCCCTCCACCGTGAAGGTGACCGCTGAAGGTGCTCTAACTTTGTCGAAGAGGGCGCGCCAAAGACGTCGTCAACGCCTCGCACGACAATTGGCCAAGGCCGCAGAGTCGATGGACGGGATCCGGTACAATGAGGATCTAAAGTCCAGACAGCGCCAAGAACAACAACAGCGAATCGTCAACTTCTCCTCTAAGACGGAGACAAACGAATGGGTCAGAGTTAAGAAGACTCTCTCCACTCTCGAAGAGCAAATAAAGAAACGCCGCGCATTGCTCGCGTATGCCCGAGTCCTTCTGCAAAAAGCAGAAGGGATGCAGAAAGAAGAGACGGTCAAGAAGCCGCCTAGACACAAGCAGGTGTGGGTGCCAAAGGCAAAACCAGCACCTAAGACAAAAGTGGACGGAGTTGCCGTCCAGCCTTCTTCAAATCCAGATCCCGTTTCCCCTGTTCCTATACCTCCGATGGAGTCAGGTAAGAACGTGGGTCCCACAAGATCCAGAGTTCCTTTGAAAGGTCGTCTCGGTCCTTTACCAGAAGATCGAGGTAAAGCACCTGTCAAGGAGCGATTGGGGCCATTGAAGGGTCCCCAAACAATAGTCCAGACTGGGGGTCGTACCAATCCCCCCAAGAGAGATAACAGAGGGAAAGTCCCTGTTACCGACCGCATTGGATTGCGGGTCGAAGTTCAGGAGCCCGTTAGGTTTTCACGCCCGCAGAAGCGTAAACTTGAACGTACGACTTTTGAAAACGCTAATAAAGTGTCGTATCCCTAGAGGGAAGCACATTCGTCTGATGATGATGGTGTTATACCTGGGAAGTCATTCCAGCACTCTATGAGTTGCTCGGGTTATCAAACTGACGAGTTGTACTATAGAGCCGGAAGTGCATGTAAGTCTCGAAAGAGAGACGCTCAAGACACGGAGTCTCACTGTCCGTGTGCCAACATAATCAAGGCGGTATTGTCGGAATGCTGCTGTTCTAAAGCCCCAAGGAGAGTTTCGGTGTTCGAGAGAATTTCCACCAGAACGTCCGAGACCAAGCCAAGGCGTTTCCGTAGGAAGAAGCCTGTCCGCCAAGAGGACGAATTCCTAGAAGTGTCTGCTAATATGACCGGCAGAGGGAAATCGACACGACACTTTAGCCCAGATCAGTTTGCCGAAGTATCCCAGCGTATGACTTGATTGCGATCAGGGACCAATAGGCGAAGGAATTACCAAAGGATGCAAAAGGGACTTCCTTTGGAAGAGGAGGTGTCAGATGCCGGTTCAGACTCCTACTCGGCTATACTCCGATGACACGGCATCTAGTGCGGGACAACCCTACGAGTCACTTATGATCAGCGCCGAACAAGTAACCAAGATGCTTGAAGAGGCCCTGACTAAGCAGAAGGAAAGTTTTAAGTTCGAGATGGAGATGGCCATGCAGCAGATGAGAGAGATGCATGACCAGCAAATCGCAGCACTGACAACTCACCAAGGAGAACCCAGTCGTTGCAATAATCCGAATCAAGATGAGAATGAACGGGAAGAGGATAATGTCAACATAAATATCCCTCCTGTCAACAACAATAACGGAGGCGGTCCCTCGGATGATAATGCAAAGGAGGACCACGTTACCTCCCCCCGAAGCCACTCGAAGACAGATACGAGTGAAGACAAGAAAATGAGGAACTTGGAGAGAAAAATCAACGCGTTGATGAATGCTCAAGAAGTGAAGAGGTCCGGCATACCATGTCCATATCCAAGGGAGTGGGAATCAATTCCATATCCGGCAAAGTTCAATTTAATCAACTTCACGCCGTTTGATGGAAAGGGTTCCCCTACCCAACACTTAATATATTTTAAGTCTCACTTAGGAATAATCTCCGGGAATGAACCCTTAATGGTACGGTCATTCGTTGGCACTCTTCGCGGAGCGGCCTTCGATTGGTATCGTCGCCTCAAGCCGGGGAGTATCAGCAGTTGGGACGATATGGAGGATATGTTTCTAACAAACTTCTTCGACGATGACACCAAGATTTCAATTGGCACACTATTTGACGAGAAGCAGAAAAATGGTGAAACAGTTGAAAACTTCGTGAAGAGATTCCGAAACAAAGCAATGAATTGCAGGGATCCGGTCAGTGAAGACTTTATCCTCGAGACTTGTCACAATAATCTTTCATTGGACATCCCCGAAGCCATGGGAATGGCACCACCAAATACCTGGAAGGACTTGAAAGTGCGAGGGGAACGAGCCGAAAGATTCCTTAAAAGGAAGAAAGTGGAAAGAGGTCAAATAACAAATAACGCTCCGCAACAGAACTTTGCCCCTAACGGTAAGGGAAAATCACAAGCAAATGCTGTGGACGCAAACCAAACATTCGAGGTGCAAGCGCAACCGCAACAGCAGCAACAAAAGGCGCCTCAACAATCTAGGTGACAACAACAGCCCCAGAAGCAAAAGGCCTCGGAGCCGAAGTTCCCAAAAGTCTATTCGTTCAAAGAGGATGAAGTTCCCGGCATCTTCAAATACCTCATAGAGAATAATAAGATCAAATTGCCCCCGGTCCAGGATCAGGAATATGCTAAAAGAATTAGTGATCCAAAATACTGCGCATTTCACAGAGCAGTGCACCATCCTACCAAGGCATATGCTAAAAGAATTAGTGATCCAAAATACTGCGCATTTCACAGAGCAGTGCACCATCCTACCAAGGCATGCTACGCCCTTAAAGATAAGATCCAAGCTCTAATCGATGTCGGGGTCATCACCATGAAGCAACCAAAGGAGAAGAAAGTAGGTGTGAACGCAATATCGATTAGTTTCGGTTCTATGCCCTTGAACTGGTTCTAACATGAGCCCATAATAAATACAGCAGTGAAGACCGTGAACGATGATCCTCACAAACAGCGCCAGAAAGGACTTGTACCACACACAGCCCCGAATGGTGAGATTCTTTGGGTTCATCCAGATTTGATTGGAGATGAACAATGGACTGGAGCCTTTTCCAAGAAAAGGTCAAAAGGAAAGGGCAAGTCTTGTTATGGAGCTTTTGCTATTCCAGGAGAAGACGACGAGGAAATTCCAGCCTTCCCGCTTTCTGAAGATGAACAGGAGGCCTTTGTAACCCGGAGCGGGAATGAATATCACTACAAATATCCGGATGCTTCTGAGCAACTGGCTAAGCAGGGGGCAATCAAAACCGTTCCCTCCAAGACGTTAGCAGAACTGGGAATTGTCGTAACTCCCCCAACACCGGTAGCTATGGAGAAAGTCCAGCAAAAGGAGAAAGGGAAAGAACCTCTACACTAGGAAGTCCAAAACCTGAGGCAGTCTCGATTCAATCATCCGATTGGGAGAGACAAACCGGGAAATTCAAGCTCTCGCCCCCATTTTGACATCATGGCGTAATTAGCTAATATACCAGCTAGGATAACCCTATACGAATTATTGCGTCTTTCAAAGGACACAAGGAAAGCATTACAGGAAGCCTTGAGTGACTCTGAAGCTTTCTTGACTCGAATCAAGCCGTCTTCTGAAGAAGCGGAGCCGTCAGTTCAACATTGTAATCTCGCGACGCATCATTTTTCCTGCATTTATTTCACCAAAGAAGACATGCAGACGAAGAACTCAAAGCACGATCGGCCTCTGTACTTCACCGGCCACATTGGCTCCAGCGTTGTTAACCGGATCCAAGTCGATCCGGGTTCCGCTGTCAGTATCATGCCATTCCGACTGATGCATAATCTTGGAATACCAACAAGCAAGCTAGCGTCCACGGGCACTACGATCTACGGATTCAACACCAGTGGGTCCAGACCCTTGGGAAAGATTCGAATAAAGTGTCAAATCGGAGACTTAAAGTCAGAAGTTACCTGCTACGTGATTGACGCGGAAACATCCTATAATTTACTGTTGGGTCGACCTTGGATCCACGGCAATCTTATAATCCCGTCAACTCTTCACCAATGCCTCAAATATGTGGACACAAATAATGAAGTCAAGACGGTGGTCACGGATAAGCAACCGTTTAAAGGGTTGGAGAACTATTTCACTGACTCCCTTCTATACGGTGCTGAATCCGATACTGAACCATCGGCCTAAGGAACGAACAGCGAAGATGAAGCTGACACCAAAGCTGGGTTTGATTATGATGGTGGTTTTGTACTTAATGACATTGTACCCATTGTAATCAATCTTGACGATGAACAATCATCGGAAAGTAGTTGTAACTGGCAACTTGCCGAAGAACTATCAATAAACGATGATTTAGAGTACTCGATGTGTCTTGATAATGTCACTAAAAAGCTTTATGATAACCCTGATTTGTACATGCCTCTTCAATCATTTTGCATGACGAAAAAGCAGGTACAAGATCCATGCGGAGCAACACTTGTCATCCCCGCCGGAATAGGGGGTGGAAAAAAAGTCGTCTACGGCAAAGGAAAAGAAGCTCCGATACCCGATCACTTCTTAGAAGAGGTCATCGATCAAATTGCTAACAAGGCTAAAAACGGGTATTCTTCTGATTCTTCAGCTTGGGATTCTGACACTAGTATCGATGAAATGTTTAAAAAGTTGATGTCAAACATGGCTACGGTCGATCCTGCCACAATAGAGGAAGACGATCGGATGCCGACTTGGGAAGATCCTTGGGTTCATCACCTAAACATGCAGTACGACGATAGGTTTGAACAGAGAGAGCCTCCTACCGAAGATCAAGTACTCCAGGTGAATATGGGTAGCGAAGATAATCCGAAGCTTATATTCATTAGCGACAGCCTCCCGCCGGAAGAGAAAGAAGAGTTAATCTCTCTTATCGGGGAGTACATCGATGTGTTTGCCTGGAATTATGAAGACATGCCAGGGCTCGATCCAAACGTAGCAGTGCATCGTCTCAATATTAAGACGGATGTCAAACCTGTCAAACAACAACAAAGACGGTTTCGTCCGCAAATGATGGAAGCAATCGAGGCCGAAGTTAAAAAGCTTATTGACTTGGGATTCGTTAGGGAAGAGCAGCATCCAGAGTGGCTTGCCAATATCGTCCCGGTCCTTAAGAAGAACGGAAAAATCAGGGTTTGTATCGACTTTAGAGACCTCAACGCTGCCTGCCCAAAAGATGATTTCCTCCTTCCCATCACGGATGTCATCATCGACAATACGTGCGGGTTCGAGAGGATGTCTTTCATGGATGGGTTCTCTGGTTATAATCAAATAAAGATGCACCCAGATGATGAAAAGCATACCGCGTTTAGAACACCCCTCGGCGTTTTCTGCTACACGGTCATGCCTTTCGGCTTAAAGAATGCAGGTGCCACGTATCAGAGAGCCATGTCAAAGATTTTTCAGGAGCATCTCCGAAAGACTATCGAATGCTACGTGGACGATTTGGTTGTGAAAAGTCGTGATAAGAAAGATCATATTAAAGACTTGAAGACCATGTTTGACTTGATGCGAACCCATCAGTTGAAAATGAATCCTACCAAGTCTTTTCTCGGAATGTCCAGTGGTAAATTCTTAGGATTTGTCGTCACCACCAAAGGTATTCACATCGACCCTGATAAAGGAAAGGCAATTAATGAATTGCAACCTCCGAGAAACCTCAAAGAGCTCAGAGGATTGCAAGGGCGGTTAGCTTATATCCGTCGGTTTATCTCGAAACTCTTAGGAAAATGCCAACCATTCTTCAAGCTCACAAAGAAGGGCGTGTCATTCGTATGGGACGACGCTTGTCAAAAGGTATTTAAGAGTATTAAAGAATATCTCTCAAAACCTCCCGTACTCGTCGCACCGAAATTAGGCAAACCGTTCTTGATTTATGTCAAGGCGACGAGCCACTCATTAAGTGCATTACTTGCACAAGATGATGATAACGGTCATGAGCAGGCGGTATATTATTTAAGCCGAACCATGGTAGGCGCTGAATCTCGATATCCTATGATTGAGAGAGAATGCCTCGCCTTGGTGTTCGCCATTCAGAAGATGCGACATTATCTGGTCGGGCAGACCATTTACGTCATCTCTAAGGTTAATCCGGTTCGAGTATTCATGACTCAACCCGCTTCCATGAGCTGGCGATTAGCGAAATGGGCCTTACTCTTGTCCCAATACGACTTACACTTTAAACAACAGAAGTCAGTGAAAGGACAGGCCATCTGTGATCTCCTCCGCTGAGATATATGACGATCTACCCGATGAAACCCACGAAGGCAACGCAACTTCGCACCAGCAAGTATGGCGTTTGTACTTCGACGGCGCTTCATGAGCAGCTAATGTAGCGAGTGCTCCTGGAGGTTCTAAGATTTCTTCCGGAGTTGGAGTTGTCTTAGTTTCCCCAGGAAAACACGTGATGCCTCGAGCTTACTCGTTGACCGAACCGTGCTCAAATAATGTAGCCGAATATAATGCATTACTCATAGGACTCAGTTTCGCCAAAGAACTAGGGGTTGAGTATCTCGAAGCCTTCGGTGATTCCTAACTGATAGTTAAACAAGTTCAGGAAGAGTACGAGGTCCGAAGTTAGGATTTAATACCATACCATAAGATGGCAGTGGAGATGGCAGAATCATTCGAAGGATTCTTTATCGAACTTATTCCACGGTTACAGAATACCTATGCAGACGCGTTGGCGGCATTAGCCGTATCCCTGGCGCAGCCTCCTGAAACAGAACAGTTTGTTACGGTAAGAACTCACCAACTCTTAGTGCCGATCTATGATGAAGATGGCGAAGAAGAAGATATTAAGGAAACACATTCAACTCAAGTTGAGTTTGAGCCCCGAGATTAACGTTTCCCTATCATCGATTACATCTTGCATGGAATCCTTCCAGAAGATGTGAAAGAAAGAGATTCAATCCGACGAAGAGCGCCGAGATTCTACTATAATACGGAGAATCGAACGCTATACCGCAGGGGGTACGATGGATTGCTAGCACGTTGCTTATCGACTAAAGAAGCTGAAGAAGTCCTTAAAGAGGCACACGAAGGAGAGTGTGGTGCGCACCAACCCGGCCCCAAGCTTTATGACCGCATCAGAAGAATGAGATATTTTTGGCCTTTTATGATGAGCGATGCAGTGGCGTATGCCCGAAAGTGTAATCCATGTCAAATACATTCGAATTATATGCACCAAGCTCCGGAGCATCTGCATCCTTCGGTTACGTCATGGACGTTTGAGACCTAGGGAATGGATATAGTTGGTCCTATAAATCCCCCGTCAGTCAAAGGTGACCGGTTCATCCTAGCAATTACCGACTACTTTTCCAAATGGGCTGAAGCGGTTCTGCTCAGGGAAGTTAAAACGAACAATGTCATTGCATTCATCAAACACCATATCATCTACCGGCATGGTGTCCCGAGACGAATCATACATGACAATGGTCCTCAATTCGTCAGCAATGCATTCATCAGGTTTTGTGAAAAATTCAAAATTCAGGACATCTCGTCGACAGCTTACAATCCCACAGCGAATGGATTGGCTGAAGCCTTCAATAAGACTATCATAAAGCTTTGTCAAAACTCGTGAAAACTAATAAACGAGACTGGGATGACAAGCTTGGCGCGGCTCTATGGGCCTATCAGACCACGGTGCGCACACCGACGGGAGCAACCCCGTATTCACTGGTATACGGATGTGAAGCCGTTCTTCCACTGGAGATTCAAATCCCGTCACTTCGAATTGCCCTCGCGACTCAAATGACGACCGAAGAGCAACATCAGAAATGCCTCGAAGAACTTGAAAGACTAGATGAGAAGCGTTTAGAAGCTCAACAGCATATCGAATTTTACCAAGCCAGAATCTCTCGAGCTTTCGACAAAAAGGTTCGACAACGGAGCTTCAAATGGGAGGGACCATTCGTAGTAGAGACAGTCTACTCGAGTGGCGCATATCGCCTAGTCACCAAGGACGACGACCGGCTTATGATGCCGATAAACGGCAAGTTCCTGAAAAAATACTATCCTTAGTATCTTCAGGATAACTAATGTATTGGGAAGTTCCCGAAAGAATACCACACGTGGTATTCTTAGGGATAACCCAATCACTGTAGAAGTGATGAATAAGAAATCCACGTTCGAACTCTGAATGTCGGAATGTTTATTCTTGTTATTGTCAGATTCTTTAATTCTCATGAGTTATTTTTGTGAGACGAGATTCAATCCTTTGACAGGTTAATCTTTCCTCACCAAACCATCCGCTGATCAGATCAATTGACGGCGGATCCACCAATATTTCTATCCGCTAGTCATTGGCAATTCTCAAACTCAACATGTTAGGTCCTAATCACCTAGCATTAAAGTCTTCCTTTGAGTGATAATACGAGTTGGCATTTTCTTTGCTACCTGTATTCCACTCTCTTTGCTTTCAGGTCAAACCTATAAAAGTTAGGGCCAAAGCCAAATTCCTCTCTCGATTCCTTCCATGAACGAGAGGTCCACATTCGAACAATAAAACCTATAAAAGTTAGGATTGTTCCTAATCTCACTTAGTCAAGCCTACAAATAGTTAGGACTGAAACCGAGTCATTCCTTTTCGATAAACGAAAGTCTGCCTTTGTTCTTTTTCCACCAAACCTATAAAAGTTAGGGTCGAAATTGGGCTTTCTCCTCAATGAATGAGGGATTCGTTTGATTCAAATGACCAATCCTATAAAAGTTAGGGTCGTTTGAACCTTTTCGTTTCTCGGAGTGGAGATCCCACTCTTAGTTTCATCTTTTCGAATTCTGGGGGTGGAGATCCCACCTTGAGTTTCCTTTCCTACTATAGATAGAATATAAAATTCTTCCTCTTCAGTACCGAGAGATAGAATATAAAATTCTTCCTCTCCCATTTTCCAGTCTGTCTTTGTTCTTAGAAAAGACACAATTTTCAACTTCCAATCCGGGCACTTTGTGCACGGGGAATTTTATCTCAACTCCTAAATAGAGATAAGTCTACGCCTAACACGCGTCGTCGGTTTAGTCTTTCACTGATTGAAGAAGACACCAAGGTCTAAACTTGGGGAATTTTATCCCGAAGCCTAAGTAGGGACGAGTCAACACCTAACACGTGTTGCTGGGTAGCCTATTCCCGTAACAAGGGCGAAGCCTATGTATTCGGCATCATAGCGCAAAGTCTCAGAGAATTCACTCTCTTAGCACAACGTTACATGCGGAACGGATTCAGACAATCCGCATGCTAGCCCGATTCAAACGGTAATCGGTAAAGGCACATCAAACCCGTTGAAGGCTGGGGGTTTGCCAAAAATCCCAAAATCTATGTCTAACACACATTGCCGGTTTAGTCTTTCGCCGATTGAAAAAGACACCAGGGTCTAAGCCTGGGGAATTTTATCCCGAAGCCTAAGAAGGGATAAGTCGCCGTCTAATACGCGGTGCAGGGTACCTTTTCCCTATAAGAAATGGTTAAGTCTATGTATCCAAAATCATAGCATCAAGTCTAAGAAAAGCGATTTTCTTAGCACAACGTTACATGTGAGACGGGTTTTAATAATTCACATGCTAGCCCGATTCAAACGGTAATCGGTAAAGGCATATCAAACCCGTTGAGGGCTGGGGGTTTGCCAAAAATCCCGTAAATATTATCATCGCTAGGTTCAAAATAAATAAAGAAATATCATAAATGAATCAAATGCGGAGTCTCTATTAATAGATTAAGTCCAAGCATACAATAAAAAGCTCGTTAGCCCGAAGGCAGCTGGCGGCTAAGAACATGAGACTCTAAACTAGAAAGCTTATTTATATAACTCTGCTCAAGTTCTGCCTACAGACCAGCTCGGACAGATTCTTCAGAACTGCTCAAGATCTTCACGGCTTCATTCTTCAGCTTCATCAATCTCTCCCGTGTAGATCCTAGCTTCTCGAGGGCCTGTCCACGAGAACGCTCTAATCCAGCCAGGTCTTCTGCAATAATAGTAACGGACTCCTCGGCGTGCTTCAAGGCCTCCTTCAACCTAGCCACTTCCTCACGGCCGGAATCCAAAGAGCTGAGTAACCCGGCTCTATCGGTATCCTTCCTCGCCACAGTAGTCATCAGCTGCGTAACGGAACTCTCATGTGACTGAAGCTCGCGGCCGATGGAAGATCTCAGGTCACGCCACTGTGCCAGCTTATGCTCCATCTGAGAAGATACGAAGGAAGAAGCCCCATTAGCCTTCAATTCCTTCAACTCTCGGATCTCCGACTCTAGAATAGTAAAATCGACGGTGAAGGAATCAGCCAGCTCTGGGTACCCTTCTTCTCTGATCATCGTCATGTAGCGAGAAAAGGAACGCCTGAACTGATCGAAGCAATATCCTCGATGAAGAAGTTTCTCGATCATACCGTTAAAAAAGACGGTAAAAAGGCCGAGGTCTGTACGAAAAATGTCTTTGTCGGGATCGGTATCGGCCAAAAGGGCACGGACACGCTCATATAGAGATGATCGAGATCCTACAAGCAATAGTGTGGAAAGCTAAGAGATTGTCGAATACAATAAGAAAATTTAAAGGCAAATTCCGAGCATACCAATGCCAACGGAGGTCCCTTCGGGCTGAGGTCTGACATGCTCCGAGATAACGGCAGGAGTAGTCGTGGAGGGTATTTCAACCCCTGTAGGTAAATCGGTTATACCTCTCGGCTGTGGCGGGGAGACACCGCTTTTATGCAAACTATCAGTCCCAGAAACTGTAGTGGCATCAGGCACAACGGCTGGTCCTATAGTTACACTTCTTTATTAGTCAAAATGGAAATTTAGACAAATAAGGAGAATCAGGATGATAAGATCATCTGCATACCTGCAAGTCCATCATCCTCAGGTACACAGGGAATACCAGGAGTCGTAAGAGTATCAGTCTCGGTGGCTGGTCCTATGATTACACCCATCTATTAGTCAAAAAATCAGACAAATGAAAAGGAGCACGACGCACCCATCTATTAGTCAAAAAATCAGACAAATGAAAAGGAGCACGACGTCCTAGATCGTATGCATACCTACAAGTCCGTCACTCCGAGGTAAACTAGATATGCCGGGGATCATTACTAAATCGGTCCCAATGACTGGTACTGTAATATTAATCCTTCGTTAGTCAGACAAAAGAGCAGGCAAAAGGAAGGGAATCAGATATATACCTGTGAATGAATCACTCTCAAAGGGTGGTCCCACGGTTCCTCTGGTGGCCTGTTCAGCCAGCATATCGACTAATAATCCAATGTCGGGTCCCGAGAAACTTGGTGCAGAGACACACCCCTGTTCCTCGAAACCTACATCATGAAAGGCCTCATCCTCAACTGGCTTCTCTATTACTACATCTGCAGAATAATTTAAGTGTTGGATATATGTATAAGAAGATGGGGAAAGAAGGAAAAGCTCAGAGGTACCTGCAGAAGGAACAGAAAATTCTTTTTCCCCAATATCCATGCTTGGGTTCTTCAAGTTACCTGAAAGAAAGAGAAGCACCAAAAAATAATGAATCATGAATTCCCTAACTCTTCTAAATGCTACTCGAGGAGGGTATCATCGGAATTAGATATACCTGAACATAGAATGGCGGGCTCAACACTATTAACCTGCTCAGTATCAAGGTTCGTATCGACATCCATGGAATCGTCACGAATGGCGTCACACATCTGCTGCATGAAGCTATCCAGATTATCAGAACCAGGGAATACAGGATCCGGTGGAAGTTCGCCCTCTTCATAGTGTCCTGGAACATAAAACATGATTACGAATCCCAGAAAGTAAACCATCTTAAAGCAATAAAGACAATAAAATATTACCTTCCTCTCCATCGGCGATGTCTCCTAAATCCACTCCATAGGGGCGCCGACCAACGTGTGGTTTATGAGCGGTCTTCTTCTTTTTCGGAATACCAGCCCTCATAGAACCAACGGGTCGTTCATGCACGGACTTGCCACGCGTCTCAACCTGTGTAGGAGCTTTGCCGTTAGGCCTTTCTTCCCCTGTTTCCTAACAAGCTCAGCCTTACGAGCAGCCATCATAGTGACTTGAACCAAGTGCTCAGACTGCAACTCTGAAAGACTCCTCACACCTATGGACTCATTGGCAGAAAGGAACCACTTGCAATTGAGGAAAGTAACCAACGGCTTACGCCTAGATGAAGGAAGAGCAAAATGGGCTCCAGTGCAGCCCACCATAGTCCATAGCCATGTCCGAACGTCGTCAATAAGCCCTCCCTCAACCTTCAAACCACGGCTCGGATTCCCAACATATAGTTGGTCGTAGCCAAACTGACGAGCAAAATAGCAGGGAAGGTAAGGCTCTATGTGGCAACAATTCTTCACCCGGAGAACGAGATACCCAACACGGATGTTTACCAACCAGCGGAAACAACCAACGTCAAGAGCAATCCGATTAGTTCTGGGTTTCTCCTCATCAATCAGCACATCACCATAGCGACCCAAAAAGCGAGGAAAACACTTGAAGAACTCCCAGCTCGTACGAACTTGAAGCTCTCGTTGTACATCACTGAATGTTTTCCCGAGCCATCTGCTCCTCTCCAACAGCTGCACGAAAGGAACATGGGCATTAACAGTGCTGGGCGCCGACATCAAGTCAGGACGGTGAAGAACAAGCCACGCCATCAGATACGCATAAGGAAGCTCGACCTTCACACAAATAAGCTCGGCCGACGGTTCGGAACCCACCTGCGCAAAACCATTGACCAGATGCCTAAGCCCACAATGGATACCAGCAATCATCGCTGGGAGCAGGGAAAGCTCCCTCCCATAAGCTAGCTGAACTGCAGGGAAGAGCACCTCGAGAGGTAAGGCGTCTGAAAGCTGATACGGAACGACACACTTCTTCAACCAGAGGGCAAGATAGCCTGCTAGCAGAGTCCTGGGCTTAATGGACTTCTGTGCACGACCAAGGAATGAACGAAACTTGGTTCCTGCAGGAAAAGCTCCATCAGCACTGGCAATGGTATAAGAGCGAGCCTCAGCCTTCTCCATCAACTCATTAACGGTGGTAGGTGTCAAAACATCTAACTCACGAACGAGCTCGCCGGAATCACCCTCCAAATGCTGGAACAAATAGACAGCAAACTGCTTCAAGCTGATTTGCCTTTTCCTCTTCGCCTGAGTAGAAACCTTAATCAGAGAGGTGTGGTAATGGCAGGCAAGATCCTAAAGAGTATCGTACATATAGGGAGCATCCTTCTTCAGCCACTCCAATTGCTGGTTCGAGGGGAAGTACTCCTGGTATGGACAATCCCCCATTGGAAGGCCAGAAACTTGGTGCATCTCATACAAGGCCAACCCTAACTCCCCGCCACTAGTCAGGAACGTGTTACTGTCAGGCATGTATGTCTCCAACAATGCCAAGAAATGGTGGCAGCTGACCGGGAGTCCGTACATGGTGGCTCGTATAGGTGCATATAATCCACTGCTCCTCAAATCCTTCTCCCAGCACCCTAAGATGTAACTGGTCATGCGTGTCCACCACCCCTTGGGCAGTGAGAAAGCCCAACCATAGCATCTATAATCTGGTGGAGGTAATCTCCTCCCAAGATGAGCCAGACGGTTCTTCACGGTAGGAGCGGCTGCTGATACCTCGCCTGGGGGTGCGGTATTAAGACCCATAATCCCTGGTCGAAGACCGCGAATATAATGATACCCAACAGAACCAGGAGTCTTATGTTGGGATGTGTATCCACAATGAACTTGATCAGCATCATTGGTAAGATGCCAAGACATCTGTCTCTCTACGGCCTGTCCCTCCAAACGAGTGAAAGAATACTGACGAGGAATGGAAGGAATATACAGGAGAGCTCCTTCGTCATGATTCAGCCAATGCTCCTCGGTAAGAGTCAACTTAGCAGGATCCTCAATATGATCTCCGAACAGAAAACTGGGCTTCTTTAAAGCCTGAGTAGAAATGGAATCCACAGTAAAAGAAGCATCCGTGATCAGCTGGCGTAAGCAATGACGCCCTTCATCCCGTATCAAACGACAGGATTCGTCGGAACGATCTCTATCAAACTGGGGGAGTGGACCAATAGCCTGTCTGATGGAAACCGAAGAGAATACCTCCCCACTACAACCGGTGGTAGCATGGGGAGAGAGACTGCCCGTGGGGAACTCGACTGCAACAAAACAAGGATAGAGTCAGAAAATCATCCATGAATTAAATCCATCTCATAAAGAGCGAGATAAGATCATTCACGGGGTAATTGGAGAGACGATTTTGAGTGTCTTACATCGGAAGAAAGGTATGCATCGTCACGTAAATAACGTGGTAACATACACCGACCTACAAGGTGTAAGACGACACAAAATCGCCCCAACATACCAGAAGACTTGAATTGGCTAAGCAAAACAAGTCCGAAACCTCAACCCCCACGAAGGAGGGTGTCGGCCCTTCCCGAACGACCCACGAAGGGGCCAAACGAGGGTGTAACAGAACCACCAATATCCTGAAACCTCAATCCCCGCGAAGAAGGATGTCAGTTCTTCCTTAATGACCCGCGAAGGGATCAATCAGGGATACAGAAAATAAAGATTCTCACCCCCGAAAAAGGAGGCCGCTGGAGAGGATGCTGTGGGAACTTCTCCCTCGCTATGCTGCGAAAGGGAGCGACTCCTATAAGGTCGAGGTCGACGTGGAGACATGGAGAATCTGCAATGAAAATCAGCAGGTCTAATTAAAAGGGGAAATTAAGAACTTTAACTAAAAGTCCTATGAATAAATAGGATTTTATAGTTGAGGTCTAATTAAACCTACAAATTTCGTGCATGCAAAACAATGATCATGATAAATTTCCGTGAAATACCCAAAATACCCCTCGTATTCAAGGCTAAAATTCTAGTCAAGGATACACTCGAATTGGATCATGGTCATCATATTTGTTCATCTAGCACCCCCGACATCTCACAATTTTGGTTAATTTTGCAAATAAACCTTTTTTGTAAAATTTAGCCAATCTTGCAAATAGACCCCTCCACAAATTTCGGTTTAGTTTCCGCATGCCTTTATCAAAACTTTGGTCATGAGTTTGTGGTCAAAACTTTTGGAATTTCAGCATCAAAATTTCAGCTCTTTTTGCAAATAAACCCCTCTACAAATTTTGGGTTGCTTTTTGCAAATAAACCCCTCAAACAACATTGATTCTTTGCATACAAACACCTCTCAAAGTTTGGCCAAATGGGTATGGAATTCTAACCCCAAATTTCAGTCCATATTTGCATAGAAAACCCTCAAATTTCAGTCCACTTTT
>NC_033798.1:15377358-15416629 GCF_001876935.1 Asparagus officinalis
GGGAACTTCTTCCTCGCTAGGCTGCGAGCGGGATCGACTCCTAGGAAGTCGAGATCGACGTGGAGGCATCGAAAACCTGCGATGAAAAGCAGCAAGTCAGATACAATCTAAAATATGAATACACGAAATATAAAAGGGAAATTAAGAACTTGAACTGAAGTCCTATGAATAAATAGGATTTTATAGTTGAGGTCTAATTAAACCTACAAATTTCGTGCATGCAAAACAATGATCATGATAAATTTCCGTGAAATACCCAAAATACCCCTCGTATTCAAGGCTAAATTCTAGTCAAGGATACACTCGAATTGGATCATGGTCATCATATTTGTTCATCTAGCACCCCCAACATCCCACAATTTTGGGTTAATTTTGCAAATAAACCCTTTTGTAAAATTTAGCCAATTTTGCAAAAAGACTCCTCCACAAATTTCGGTTTAGTTTCCGCATGCCTTTATCAAAACTTTGGTCATGAGTTTGTGGTCAAAACTTTTGGAATTTCAGCATCAAAATTTCAGCTCTTTTTGCAAATAAACCCCTCTACAAATTTTGGGTTGGAATTTCAGCATCAAAATTTCAGCTCTTTTTGCAAATAAACCCCTCTACAAATTTTGGGTTGCTTTTTGCAAATAAACCCCTCAAACAACATTGATTCTTTGCATACAAACACCTCTCAAAGTTTGGCCAAATGGGTATGGAATTCTAACCCTAAATTTCAGTCCATATTTGCATAGAAAACCCTCAAATTTCAGTCCACTTTTGCATAAAAGTCCCTTAAGTTTCGGCCCTATTGCAAGTTTTGCATAAAACCCCCAAATACTTGTGCATACACAACCCATCATCAAAGAGCCTATCTTTTAACTCATGAGAACAAAAAGCTAGGATCTTGGCATGTAAATTCATGTTATACCCCCATTACAAGCATAAAGCTACAATCTTTTCAAAAAAAAAAGAGAGCTTGTGAGAGGAAATTTACCCAAAACCAAGAAGCTTTCTTTGAACTTGAGGGTGAAGAAGGAACCCTAGTTGAGAGGAAGGAAATTTCGGCCAAAGAGGGAGCACCAAAATCCGAAATTTTGTATGGAGTTTAAGGGGCTTTAAAGAGAAGAATTTTAATGGGTTTGGAGTTCTTGAAAGAGAGAAATAATGGTGTATGGATGAAAGAAAGAAGAAGGAGTTTTGAAAATTTGGAAAGAGGGGGGAAAACAAAAGAGGAAATAACAAAAAAGAAAGTTCAAAAAGGAAAAAAAAAGAGTATTATGCAAAAGAGAGGAGAGAGACACAAGGGTGTCTCGGCCTTGGCCGAGACACCCTAAGGTGTCTCGGCCAAGGTTGAGACACCCACTGATACGAGTCGCCGTGCGAGCACTCTTGATCGTGGAATTATCAAGAGTGGGTAAAGAAGAAAACGACTGAAGAACACAAGAGTTATAATTAGGGTGAAGGAAAATACCTTCTCTAGATTATGAGAATCAATTGGATTTATAAAATCTCTCTCTCACAATCTCTCTAGATCAAAGAACAACCTCCCTGATCTCTTTTCTGATTACAATCTGAGTTCTAAACCCTAGAAAAGTCATGTTTCTATTTATACTAAACAGAAATCCTAACTGAAGCAGGAAACAGACCCAGGCTAGGAACCGCTACGCGGTCGACCGTAGTACCCAAGGCGGTCGACCGGTCAGAACGACGAAAAACTGGAAAATCGATTACAGTGTTTCCGGTCGACCGTAATGCCATTATCGGTCGACCGCTCTCAGTCCCGAGACATAGTCTGGGCCTGTGCACTAAGCGGTGCAGATCCTGCAGTTTTGACGAATCCTTCGACTTCGTCGCCTCCAATGGCCTCGTCCACGACTCCTCTACTATATTCTCAAGATACCATGAGAATCATCTATCCTCAAGCTCCCATGAGGATCGCTAAGCTCTCGAAGAGAAGATACACCCGTATCATGGGTCCCCCCTTTAGGAACTTGAAGTCCTATTCAAGTTAGAACTTCAGTTGAGGGAACTCGCGAGCCCCTCCTTCTCTGTTGAACCACTTGGCCTTGCTAGGGACCTGACCTTGACGTCCAATGAGAAACAACTCCTTCGTCCCCCACCTCGTCGTGGTCGTCTTCCGTTCCAAAATGCAATCTTCTTTCAGTGGCTCCTCTCTATCAAACCACAAGTCTTCAACATGCGGTAAGATCATCTTGTCATCACCTTCATCATCCAATAATGGAGGCTCAAACAACTTCAAGTACTCGGCATTGATCACCGAATACATGCCTAAGTAAGGTGGCAAATCTAAACGAAAAGCGTTGTCGCCAATCTGATCGATAATCCGAAATAGACCATAACGAATAGGCTTCAACTTCTTCCCTTATCCTTTGAGCCTCTCCTTACCCAATTTTAGCCATACCATATCGCCTTTACCAAAGTTACAAGGAACCCGATGTTGATCATGCTTCGCCTTGTACTTAGCTTGCGATTTCTTCAATTGAGCTTCAACCGTGGCATGAATATTTGCAATCTTCTCGAGAAATCACTGAGCACGTTGTCTTTCACTCCCCTCCTTGCCGTCCACCGTGGCTTCACTTGAAAACACAAGATCGAACGGGCTCGGCGGTAAAAATCCATAACAAGTCTCAAACGGTGACTTTCCGGAAGATCCATGAATTGCCCGATTAAAAGCAAACTGCAAATATGGTAAACTCTCATCCCAAGTCTTTGGATGCCTGGAATTATACCCCCGCAACATATGCACCATAGTCCGGTTGACTACCTCCGTTTGTCCGTCTGTTTGTGGATAAAAGGCCGTGCTCTTCTTCAATTTAGTGTCCATCAAACTCCACAAAGAATCCCAAAAATGCCCGAGAAAACGGCTATCCCGATCCGAAATAATCGAGCTCGGCAACCCAAAGTGCTTCCACACATACTCAAAGAACAATTGTGCTGCACCCGCTCCCGTCACGGTCTTCTTATAAGGAATCAATATCACCATCTTACTGAACCGGTCCACCACAACGTACAAATAGTCATGCCCGCGCTTCGTAGTCGGCAACCCTCCTAGAAAATCCATAGAAATGCTCTCCCAAGGCCTAGAAGGAACCGGTAATGGTAGGTACAATCCCCCCTTTCTGTTAGAAGGCTTCGAAATACAACATAACTTACACCCTCCAACATACTTGGTCACATCATCAAGCATCCGTGGCCAAAACACATGTCGCCGTAGATTGAGAAGCGTTTTCTGAATGCCAAAATGCCCTTGCACACGCGAGGTATGTGCTTCCCGAATCCACTGCAACCTATCACCATCCTCCGGAATGCATAGTGATGCCCCACGATACAATAAGCCATCATCTCCAAGTGCATACTCCCCCCTTCGACCAGCCTTCGCCTGCTCAAACACACTACCAAAGTCTCTACTGGATGCGTACAGCTGTACATACTCCAAAGGAACCAAGGGCTGAATACGCGTCGCCACCAATAAAGACCTTATCGGCGGACGAGATAACATATCGGCCAACTTGTTCGTCGCCCCCTTCTTGTACCTAATAATGATGTTGAAAGCCATCAAATAGGACATCCACTTCATGTGCCGTGCCTGCTGTAGCTTTGTCTGGGCATGTAAGAACTCCAACGGCTTGTGATCCGAATGCACGACCACCTCCTTCCCTAACAAGTACACCCTCCAATGCTTAATTGCTTGATATAGTGCATAGAACTCCTTGTCATAGGTTGGGTAGTTCGCAATAGCACCCGAAAACTTCTCAGAATGGTATTCCACCGGTTTCCCATCCTGAATCAACACACTTTGTGATCACCTCCACCTTACCTAGATCTATCATCCGCTGGCCCTTCCCTACGATGAAGCCGAGATACACCAACTCGTCCTTCCCGAACTCGCACTTTTTCCCGTTGAGCTTCAGCTGTCCGTCCTGCAACACTTCAAATACCTTCTCAACATGAACGAGATGCTCCTCCCAAGTCCTGCTGTATACCAAGATATCATCAAGGTAAACTATCACAAAATCCTCTATAAAGGGTCGCAACAAATCATTCATAAGCCTCATAAAGGTAGCCGGAGCATTGCACAATCCAAACGGCATCACCAACCACTCAAACAGGCCTTGTTTGGTCTTGAATGCAGTCTTCCAAGTTTCTTCCTCCCGAATCCTCACCTGATGGTAACCAGACTTCAAATCCAGCTTCGTGAAAAACCTCGCTCCCTCCAACTGGTCCATAAGATCATCGATCCGCGGTAATGGGTAGCGATTCTTGATGGTTATCTTGTTGAGCGCCCGGTAATCCACGCACATGCGCCAGCCTCCATCCTTTTTGGGCACCAACAACACTGGTGACCCGCAAGGTGAACAACTCGGCATAATCACTCCCGCCTCTAAGAGCTCCTGAACCTGCTTCTTGATCTCCTCGGACTCCAGTACTGATGTGCGGTATAGGCCTATGTTAGGTAAGGAACTCTCCCCGGTCAACATAATCTCATGCTCTACACCTCGACGTGGTGGTAGCCCCGTGATCTCCGAAAACAAGTCCACATACTTGACCTTCAACCTGTCAAGATCTCCCTCCTAGCGCTTGCTCAAGGTAGACAAGCACATCCTACTCAGCTGCTCTTCATACGGCCGAATGAACAATAAAACGAACTTCCTGCCCGCGTTCACCAACCTCTTAGCCCGAGTCACTGTCACCAAGCTCGTCTCCTGTGGGAGAGATGCTGAATGAAAAATGAATTGCTCGCCATCCTTGTTGAACGTGTACTTTTGGGCTCGTCGATCATATACTGCGTATCTATCCCACAAATAAGGATTGCCCAAAATAACTTGGCAAACATCCAACAGAACCACGTCGCATGTGACCTCGTCAATATACGACTCATGGAGTGCAAATCTGAATGAACACTGGTTCACCACACTCAATCCCGCCTCCTTCTGAATCCACCCTAATGGATAGGGCTTCGGATGCTTCACCGTCTTCAATCCCAGCTTCTGTACTAACGCCTCAGATATCAGATTTTTCTGACTCTGACTCCCTGGATCTACAATAGCATCCACTAAGCTGGTCTTGACCTGCAATTTCAGAACAAAGAGCTGCTCCCTCGGGTCGTCATCTTCTTTGGTGGCCTGCTTCCCCGCCATAAGGTTGAGACTGCTATTGGGTTCGGTCATCCCGGGAACCTCCTTCGGACCCTGTGCTATCACGTATGCCTTCTTCTCCTCCTTCTTCTTCAATCCTTTTGGCTTCAGATGAGGATACTTATCCCAGCAACGATCAGCCACATGCCCTGTCTGCTTGCAGTGATTGCATGTCAATCCTGCCTTCCCCGAGTCAACCTTCTTCTTCTCATCCTTAGACTGAGAGCCACCCGTCTTACTTCCCGTTGGTTTGGAATCCCCCTTTGTCTCGTTGCCCTTCTTCTGCTGGCCCTCAATGGCAATGGCCTTCACGCTCGCCTCTGCGATTGTCTCCACTAAAAATAGCTTCATCTCCTTCCGGATGTAATCATTCAGACCCGTCATGTACTTCATGAAGATGGGGTACTCGGACGTTGCGATGTTTAGGACCATCGCCTGTTGCTGGAACTCTGTCGTGTACTCTTGAACGGTCTGATTAAATTTTTGGCGCAAGCCATACCACTTGTACCAACGCTCCTCAAGGAACCCCACTGGATAAAACTGTTTCCGAAGTAGCTCCTTGAACTTGTTCCACGACGCCGCTTTCTTCTCCTGTTTGCAATAGGATTTCCACCACGTCAACGCGTGCCCTGAAAGCTTCAATGTCGCGAACACTATCTTCTCCTTGGACGAATATCCGTAGAGAGTGAAGTACATCTCCATACGTTCGATCCAATCATCAAGCTTCTCCACGTTGATACTCCCATCATAAACAGGAATCTCAACCTTGAAGTCAATCTTCAGATTCTGATAATTATTCTTACCCCCTTGATGTCCAACTGATCGCGGAATTATCAAGAGTGGGTAAAGAAGAAGAACGACAGAAGAACACAAGAGTTGAATTAGGGCGAAGGAAAATACCTTCTCTAGATTATGAGAATCAATTGGATTTACAAAATCTCTCTCTCACAATCTCTCTAGATCAAAGAACAACCTCCCTGATCTCTTTTCTGATTACAATCTGAGTTCTAAACCCTAGAAAAGTCGTGTTACTATTTATACTAAACAGAAATCCCAAATGAAGCAGGAAACAGACCCAGGCCCGGAACCGCTACGCGGTCGACCGTAGTGCCCAAGGCGGTCGACCGGTCAGAACGACGAAAAACTAGAAAATCGATTACAGTGTTTCCGGTCGACCGCAGCGCCATCATCGGTCGACCGCTCTCAGTCCCGAGACATAGTCTGGGCCTGTGCACTAAGCGGGCGACCGCCGTGACCAAGCCGGTCGACCGGCCAGAGTCCAGCTGCAAATCCTGTAGTTTTGTCGAATCCTTTGACTTCGTCGCCTCCAATGGCCTCGTCCACGACTCCTCTATTCTATTCTCAAGATACCATGAGAATCATCTATCCTCAAGCTCCCATGAGGATCGCTAAGCTCCCGAAGAGAAGATACACCCGTATCACCCACGGGTGTCTCGGTCCTCGGTTGATCCCCGTATGCTCACAAATGTCCTTTTCAAGCCCGAATTTGCCTATTTTCGTCGGTTGTTGGATATTTCGACGAAATCCACACTAATCAACACCGAACGATTCAAAACCCTAAGGTCAACGCCGGTCAACGTGTAACCCTAGGTCAACGCCAGTCAACGCGTTACGACCAAAAAGTCAACATTTGACTCTCGAAACCCTAGGGTCAACGCCGGTCAACGCGTAACCCTAGGTCAACGCCAGTCAACGTGTTGCGACCAAAAAGTCAACATTCGACTTTCGAAACCCTAAGGTCAACGCCGGTCAACGCGTAACCCTAGGTCAACGCCAGTCAACGCGTTGCAACCAAAAAGTCAACATTCGACTTTCGAAACCCTAGGGTCAACGCGTAACCCTAGGTCAACGCCAGTCAACGCGTTGCGACAAAAAAAAAATCAACGTTCGATGTTCGAAACCCTAGGGTCAACGCCGGTCAACGTGTAACCCTAGGTCAACGCCACTCAACACGTTGCGACAAAAGGTCAACATACGGTGATCTGAAACCCTAAGTCAGCACAGTGTGACAGAGATAGTCAGTTCAAAGTCAACTCAATGACACGAGCCAAACTCAACTCACTGGTGGTAGACTCGAGACTCCGACGACGGCCAGGCGATAAACGCAGCGCCGGAAGGACTTCGGCTATTCGTCAAAGCATTGAATAGACCGAAAAAAATCGAAGGAGCCAAGAGTTGAAGCTAGCTATAGGTCCTTTACGCCGACTAAAGGCTGGACCAATCACATCGAAAGTATTCCAGCCTCTTCTATAGAAGAAACGAGTCTAGAACGCTTTTGAGGGGGTATCTGTAGGCATCGAAAATTACCTATAGGTCTCCACGAATAGCTCAGTGTTAAGGAACAACGATGAACGTCACTATCCGGTTCACAGGAGTTCGATTGATGTCGATGAACGCTTGAAGTAAATCAACGAACTACGTGAACTAACGAAGGTACGGGCTAATCGGGAGCCTCGTGATGTTTACAAAAGGAACAATGCCCTTCGTGTCTCATTCACTCTACAGATGATCCAACCATCGGAGCTGATAGAACTCCTTGTCGGCTTTCCAACGTACTTCGAATCACTCAAATCCGAGTTCAGACGAAGAATTTACAGCGGAAGCGGACGAATGCACCTCAACGGAATGTCTCAGAAATTCCAAAACACCTAAGGTGTCTCGGCCAAAGCCGAGACACCCTAGGGTGTCTCGGATCAAGGGGAGACACCCTAGGGTGTCTCAGATCAAGTGGAGACACCCTGGGGTGTCTCCAACGTAGATTTGGGCCTTTAGGTAGTTTTAACCGCTCCAAACTCCCCCGGGCCTATAAATACAAGCCTCAGGCCCTCATTTTTCAAGATCTGGAATTTTGGAGAATTGGCGAAGTCCTGCCGAACTGAAGAGTGATCGAGTTCTTCAACACAAGAGATCGAAAGTCGTCAGATCTACATCACCCGCATCCAATCCTTAGAATTATCCCGTTGTGATAATTCTAAGAAGAGCAATTATCTCGCTTTTGTCGAGATAAACGCTTCTGTTTCTAGATCTCCTCGCGAATCGACGAAGCTCTGGACCTGATCTGATTGCTAGGTAGTCCACGGATATCGACATCCCCGTCACAGGCTAAAGACCCACGCAAGCAAGAGACGACGAACGGATCTTTTGTTTATTTTTAAGAAAGTTGTAATCTTTTATTCTTTTGTTGTTTGAATTCATTTGTAACGCTTAAAGTTTAATGAAATCTATGACTAAGGTAACTTTCAACGAAAACAAGCATCCCCCACCAACGATGCTAAAGTTGTTGTGAAACTATTCAAGAACGTTATTTTTCCAAGATTTGGGGTGCCACGGACGGTAATCAGTGATGGAGGTTCACACTTCATTGAAAGAAAATTCGAAGCTCTCTTAAGACAATATGGGGTTACTCATAAAGTTGCCACGCCATATCATCCTCAAACTAGTGGTCAAGTGGAAGTTTTGAATCGTGAAATTAAGAGTATTTTGGAGAAAACAGTTAATCGTTCAAGAAAGGATTGGTCTATGAAACTCACAGATGCCTTATGGGCCTATCGAACTGCATACAAAACGCCCATAGGTATGACACCATTCAAATATCTCCCAGTTGAGTTAGAGCATAAGGCGTATTGGGCTATCAAACTGCTCAATTTCGATATGAAGACCGCAGGTGAGAAAAGAAAGCTTCAACTTCATGAGCTAGATGAGCTACGATTAGATTCCTATGAGAATGCTCGCATTTATAAAGAAAAGACTAAACGATGGCACGATAAGAATATTCTTCGAAGAGAGTTTAATCAAGGAGATATGATATTACTTTTCAACTCTCGTTTGAAGCTTTTTCCGGGCAAGCTCAAGTCTAGGTGGTCCGGACCGTTTCAAATCCGCGGGGTTTTTCCTAGTGGAGTTGTTGAAGTCTGGAGTGAAACAACGGGATCTTTCAAGGTGAATGGGCAACGATTGAAGCACTACATTGTAGGGGAACAACACGAGAAAGAGGTAACTTATACCCTTTCCGATCCTCCTTCGTCGGATAATTAAGCGCAAAAAGGGGTCGAGCTCAAGACCATAAACGAGCGCTTCTTGGGAGGCAACCCAAGTTTTCATCCATTTTATTTATCTTATTTTATTTCATTTCATTTTATTTTATTTTTTTTAGGCAATTGGATCGGTAAAAATTTAACTTATAACATTTTCAATCATGCAGGTGAGGAGAAGGGAGAACAATTCTTTCAAAAAAAAAAAAACTGCAGAAAAAGGAGTTCAAATGGGATGGCAGACTCTACCACACCCGTACACCACACCCATGGTCTACAGGAAGAAAAGAATCCAGACTCTACCACACCCATACACCACACCCACGGTCCACCACACCCCTGGTTCACTGAATTTTTTTTTCCAGACTCTACCACACCCGTCCACCACACCTGTGGTTCGCTGGGTTAAAAAAGAAAAAAATAACAGAAAAATCCCTCAAAAACCCCCACCCCTCTTCTTCGACCTAACCCAAATCTCCACCACCCCCATCCTTCGTTCTGATCACCAGCGCAACCACCGCCATCACCAGCGACGATCCGTCGCCATCTTCACCATCCCCGACCAAATCGCCGACCGACCGCATCCTTCACCGCCTCCTTCCCTCAGGACCAGCGACCTTCGATCCCCCTTTCGCCATCCTTCGTCGCCAGCACTGCCGCCCGCCTTCTTCCCCTCTGCGCCAGATCTCCGACCCTCCACAACGCCGCGCGTCTTCCTCTCATCTTCGACCGCCTCATCTACCCCTCAGATCACACCAACTTCGCCGTCATTCTTCCGACCGGCCGCTCACCACGAACACCGACCGGACCAAGACCGCAAATCGCCCCATTCCCTCTCTCCGATCACATCGCCGGCGTCTCTCTCTCCTTTTCCGATCATCCCCAACAGCCACCGTTCCTTCACCATCTCTGATCAGCGACCAACCACCGCCCCCCTTCATCACTGCAGAAACCCCTCTTCGACCCCTAGCAACCGACCACCCCCCGACCACTCTCCAACCCATCTTCGACCTTCATCGCCCCCACCACTGTTTTGATTTTGCGGCACAACAGCCAGCGGCTGCCTTCAACATCGACCTTCATCGCCCCCACCACTGTTTTGATTTTGCGGCACAACAGCCAGCGGCTGCCTTCAACATCTTCTGTCATTTGCATTTCAGAAGGCTACATGGGACCTAAGCGCGGACGGATTAGCCAGGGAGCCTCAAGTTCTAAGTCCCAACGACAAAAAGGTAACCCTCCCCCTCCCCAAAATCCTCATGATATAGAATTTGTCAATGAACAACAACAAAATAGGTATAATACACTGGTTAAGCGGGGAATTTTGAGTACCCGCTATTTGGATGAGAATTGTTTGCGTAAGTTAGGCCTGTGGGATGATGTTTCATACCTCCTAAGATGGGTTGGTTGGTTAAATTTTGTTGAGGCTAAACACCACACATATGAGCGTATTACTCTCGAATTTTTAAGCTCTCTTGATGCTGTTTTATTTAATGGTGAGGGTGTAAAGGAAGGGAAAATTACTTTCAGGCTATTTAACCAGTCTCACACACTTACATTAGCACAATTAAATCAGATATTTGGTTTTCCGGAGGGTGGGGCTAGAATTGTTCCCAAAAACTTTAACTTGACCCCATTTTGGACTTCAATCGCACGCTCTACCACTCAAAGACCTTATGATCCCTCCTTGTCACGAGCCTCTGCTGTTTATAACCCATGCTTTAGATATTTACAGAGGTTCATGGCTTTTACCATTTTCGGTCGAGGCGAGAGTGATGGAATCATGTGTCAGAGAGAACTTTACTTTTTATATGCCATGGTTGAAGGACATAAGATTGACACAGGAGCTTTTATGATTCATCATATGTGTCGTGCAACGATAGCAACGAGCGGAAAAATTGTTTTTGGTGGCTTGATTACCACTTTAGCTTACGGGATGGGTTTAGGAGAATTTGTAGATGGACTTCATCCATTAAGCCCTAGTGCGTCCATTAACCTCGATGCTTGTCTACATATGAAATTGATTAGTAATAAGGGCAATAGGTTATGGTTATGTTTTCAGGATAATTATCTTTTCCCACTCCCTGATCCTGATCGCACGACCATCCATGTTCACGCCAATTGGTCCTACCTAACATCTGATTTTGTGATTTGTGATGGTCATGAGGTTGTACCAGCTGAGGATGCTGACACGGTACCCCCGATCCCTATTCAGGCTGAGCCTACCAGGGGAACTAACTCTTTCCATCACCCTGATTGCACTACAACACCTGAAATCTACCATAGCGGCTAAAAAACGCTATGGTATTATTTCATAGCGTTTTAATCAACGCTGTGTCAGAACCCGCTATAGTAGGTCTGTGGCTTTACATAGGAGCGGCAGCTCCGACAGGATGCCTCCGCGCCGCCTCCTTCTGACTAGTGAGTTGGTATGTCCTCTGCACCCTTGCACTAATTTCTATCTTTTTACATTGAGGACAATGTCGATCTTAAGCTTGGGGGTGTGGGTTGTTTTTGCATTGATTGCCTGTCTATAATTGCCTATTTTTCTTTTATTTTAGTTTTTCTTTTGCTTTGTTTCTTAATTCAAAAAAAAAAAAACAAAAACAATTAGGGAAATGATCTCCTGATGATGACATGAATCATTAAGCTTTATCGATCATTGAACTAGATAGATGCTCATTAATTAGGACTTGACAACTTCTTATACCCTCTTTCAACTGATTCTCAAAAGCTTTTGATTACAAGTTAACAATATGAGAGAACCGGACTTGAATGTTCTCTTGTCTTATAGGATTTAGCATTTATGTGGCTAGCGTCATAACCATTACTCTATTGAGACAAGAGGGGAATTAAATTTGGTAGACAAATAAAACCCGTGAGATTTTGAGCCTGAAATTGGATGCATTACATATCCAATCATTATTTTCTTTGCTTGTGTGATATTCTCCAATGGTGTAGGATACTAGAACTTGCATTGAATCTCTTCAAGGCCACATATAACTTTTGTATGCATAAAAGGTGATTGAGGCACATTTTTGTTTATAGTCCACATTTGCCAAATAGCCTACCATGCACTATTGTTCCCTTTGATTAGCCCCCTTGAGCTTATGAGCCTAATTTTTGTTGATTAAACCCACATATGTAACCTTCAAAACCCGATTTTATTCCTTACCCATTGCCTAAGCTAGTGGAGCACATTTTATGATACAATGGGTTATATGAGTAATGTGGTGTAAGCTTGGGGGTGTGAAAGTAGGCATTTGCTTCCTTTTCATAATTCTTTCAAAAAAAAAAAAGAAAAAAAATACTAATTCGAAAAAAAAGATGAATAAAGTGTCATCTTTATGGTGTATGTAATTGCGGGTGTCAAAAGAATATTATGGCATACTAAAAGGAGTAGTTGGAAGAAGTTCTTTAATAGATGATGGAGTTTGTGTAGATGTCATTGATCTTACTTTGAGATATAATCTTTTGCAATCATTGCTCCACTAGTGATAGGCTTTCAACCAATCCCAAATATCTATCCTACCCTTTTGACCCTAGCCCCATTACAACCAAATAAAAGACCTCATGATTTTGTTGCATGCATTAGTTTTTAAAGTGGTGGAGAATTGAGATGAAATGCAAGCTTATGGATTGAATACATCCATTCGGAAGAATTTTGAGCGATACAATCCCATCCTTAAACACATGAGAGATTGAGAGTCCACTTATCCTAAACTGAGGTCTACCAATTTAACTACCTGAAGGTCTCAATTTTAGTACTTCGGGATTGAAGCTAGTTACATGAATTTCTTTTTTCTACTTTGACTTGAGAATTGGATAGGATGGCTATCCTTGACTTGTGACACTTGTGATCGTAAATAAATTTTGAAATGTGATTTTTTGAGAATTTTGGAAATTAATTTGTTAAGTCTCGATAAAAAGTATTTGTTTTGTGATATGTTTGATATTGGTTAAAGGATTGATGAGGGGGTGATCCCTACTCTATTTGGCTTTCACTCCTCCTAATTTTTATTGTCTATTTGCTTGAGGACAAGCAAAAGTCTAAGCTTGGGGGAGTTGATAAACACGTAAAATATGCATTATCTTAGTGTGTTTTAAGCATGATTTACGAGTGTTTAATGCATATTTCGTGTTTAGATCGAGGATACTGCTGTGGTTTGTGTTCTTATATATAGGTATTAGCTCAAGATTAAAAGATTTGATGATCGTTGGAAGTTATACAAGAGTTTGAAGCAACAACAAGATTTCGAAGGCATGGTTCGTGAAGAAAATGGATGCACGAGTATGAAGAACTGGAATTTCGACCATGATTCAGTTCAAATCAAGAAAAACTCAAAAGATGAAAGTTGTAGATCTCTTCAACATATTTCCAACGCAATTTGAATCACCTCATTCCGAGGTCGGACGCAAAAGTTATAGCCAAAATACCAAAAACTGAAGAAACAAGCACAAAATCAGCAAAACAGCCCCTACCACACCCTGGTGTGGTGCAGACCACACCTGTGGCGCGGGAATTAGTTATTTTCCAGATTTTTAGGGACATATAAATAGATGTTTTGACTTAGGGTTTTGGATATCTTTTGTTATGTTCTTTTAGCCATCAACTAGCAACTATTCTAGGGTTCAAGTATTGAAGAAAGACATTAATCTCTTGTACAAGATTGGATTGCAAGTTTTGATTTTGAAGATCTCAATTGAAAGACGGGTTAATTCTTTTCTCTCTTTGATTTATTTCTTCTTATGATTGATTTGTATAATTATTTGATGTATTCTCTTATTCCAATCATGTGTGAGTAGATTTCTTGTCTAGGATTGGGAAAGAACCCAACTTTTTGGTGATTGATGATGAATTGATATAGGTTCTTGGTGAAAGTTTAAATCTTTGAACTTGATTTCTAGTGTTTTAATTTTGTTAATTCACTTGATCACCATATTAGCAATCATAGGTAATTAATTGAAGGACTGAAAGGTGAAGATTAATACCGGATCTCTAGAAATTAAGCAGGGAGCTCGAACCACGAAAGTAGGCTAGATTCCTTGGGGATTTGATTTGGGTTAGCATAAAGCTTAATGGGTTTAACTTAATCTTAATTCCACGAAAGTAGGTTAATTGAGATTAATTAGGCACGATCTTTAGACCTTGAAAGAGGCTTTAGATTAATTTAGGCTAATTCACCCTTTTTAGTTTAAACCAACACCGAGAACTAAAATAATTCATCATTAAGCATCGAAGTTGTGGTGAAAACCCAATCCTAGCTCTTCATTATATTGAATTCCACCTGATTAGTTATTATTTTATTTCTTTTAATTTTCATCTCTTCTAATTTACTCATTAGTTTAGCTAGTCTAATAACGTGAAATTTGGTAATTAACCATAGTCCCTGTGGGATCGATCTTGATAGCTACAACGAGTCTGTGCGCTTGCAGATTTTGCCTATCATCTCCTTTACGAGGCATTCGGGAAGAACCAGTATCCTTCTTTGTGGGGATCGATGCTAAAAGATGCTGTTTTACTTGGTCAAAACACATCTCACGACAAATGGATGATTTCATACTGTTCCGCATTTTATAAGGCTGTATATATTACCGTAGTGTTTGCACACAACGATGTATATTGCCTTTTGTGTGTGTAACAATTAAAATCGTCTCACCTATCACAAGGTGGTGACTCTATCTCGTGTGTTTACGTGATGAATTCTATACCTTGTTTAGTCTTAGCAATATCCTTTTAACTGGATTCCGACGAAAATATTATTTTTTTTCTTTCTAGTCAATTTTCCTTCCATGACCTTCTCTGATAGAGAGGTTATGGGGCAGAGTAGTGCTACGCACGCATATTATGAAAGAGTTCCTTTAATTAGAGAAGTCCCCCAATTCAGCACAGACTGTCCAGAGGACGTCCCCGAGCTTGTACGGTGAGGGAATCATCGTATTCTATGTCGATTGGTCACTGACGTTCCATTGACTCAGGATCGGGATTTTCACTCAATCCCTGATGAAGCCACAATACTTATTTGGAGACTCTGTAGAGGATCCGGAGAATCTTTCCTGTGAACCAGCATAATGGTTGAACAAGTGTGGCTCAGCATGTAGATATTTACCACTGATTCCCTGCCAACACTCTCTACTACAGTTATGAAATTTAGCGGTGGCCCGGGAGATGTCATGGAGATTAACTGAGGATCATGAGCATTCCATTATGGGTTTATCGGTAAGGACACTAAGACTCCAGGCTCAAGAGACAAACATTCTATCAGAGGGCTTCATCCTGGTATATTGGACTAAGATAATTTTCCTCAGAATGAATTGATGCTTAAGGCAAATACATTGAAGAATTATTTGACTCGATTGAGAAGAGAGCTTCCAATCAAAAAGTTTAGATGCTATGGATGGGTCCACTCTTCTGCGGATAGGTGGTGGACGATAATGACCAGTTACATGCTTAGTCGTTGGGAAAATAAGCTAGCTGATAAAGGGTTATTCATCCCCATACGTGCTTGCATGTACAGACTGCCGATCAATGTTGACCACTTCTTTGCCGTGTTCGAGACTTACAATCCGGACACTAACACCTTCTTCACTAAGAATGGAGAGTTAGGTCTCCCTCTTCATGAGATGATGAAGGTTTCCGGGCTACCAATGGGAGATGTACCTTACCAAGAGTTCTTCCCAATAGTTAATCAGCTCAACCAGATGAACCCACTGTAGCTTATGATACTTTGTGGGAATTAACATGTCATTATCAGACTGCTATGACAGAGATAGAGATCAAGGCAAAAAAGAAATCTCCGCAACTAAGCCTGAAGTAATTTGCAGATTATCTCTTCAAGAATCTCGAGCATCATTTGGGCCATGAAGTGTGTGAACTACCTCCCTTAAACCCATCAGAGATAAATAAGCTATTATTGAAGACAAATACCCAAACGTACACTTCTCGCTCAGAAGGTGGATTCCCTCATGGCACAAGGTTCGAATCATTTTTATGGCAGACTTACAAAAAAATCATGCTGACCTGGGTACTTAGCTATTTGGCTAAAGAAGTGTGTAGTCCCTCATCAGGCTTCTGATGCAATGCCAATTGAAATTTTATATCCGACCGATCAATTGGCGACTGGATGTAGGTTACCTTTACTCCCGGCAATGATTGTGGACATTCACTGTGGACTCCGTCACTTAACCACCACTATCACACATGAAGGAAAGAAGCCCTCGAATGAGATCCCAGTTCCCAATATCGATTTGCCTTATACCTACCTAATAACTTGGTTGATTCTCCACCGACCTGACCTAATGTCAGCTCCTGAAACCACTAGTCCAGATCTCCCTTTGTTGCAGATCTTAGAAGAATGCAGGCGGTCGACCAAGCAATGTCATGATGTGTCCTGACAATTTTAGGTTCACAAATGTTAAGAATTCTTCCCGTGCTTCCCTTAGTTTTTCAACACTTATAATGATACACTCTTGGACACCGAAGAGCCAAGGAGGGACAAAACCATGTTAGATGTTGGATGTTTTAGGTGGTTGGTGAACATCCGTCCTAGTTTTCTGGTCTTCAGAGTTAAGGACATCTGCAACATTGAGACGTATCTACCTTGCAGGTTTGCCTGTTGTTTGGTTATGACCAGCTGTACGTTGACAACCCAAACATATGGCTAAAAGTTTGTGGAGGTGTAGGCTGTCTAAAAATCACAACAGATAGCCAATCCCCATCAAACACCGATGATGGAAGTTACTCTAAAAATCACAACAGATAGCCAATCCCCATCAAACACCGATGATGGAAGTTACAATCTGACGACTTCTAGAAGGTTACAAGATAGCCAATCCCCATCAAACACCGATGATGGAAGTTACAATCTGACGACTTCTAGAAGGTTACAATTTAAAGACTTTCACGTAGATCGATGAAGGTTACAGTCCGATGACCTTCGTAACAGCGGATGAAAGCTCTAATTAACAGCCTTCATAATCAACATCAGGAGTTATAATCTGACGACTCTTATATTTTCGAGGAGCCAAGACGAAGATTATTGAACAATGGTCTTTGCAACGCTCTACAGAAGAAGCAATAAGTCATTAGCTCCTTCTAAAACGCGAAATTCACCCTCACGTTTCAATTCCTGAAACGCATGCGACCCCCACGTTTCCAAGCTTCAACAAGCAAAACGCAAGCGACCCCCGCGTTTTCAACCTTCAGCAAATGAAACGCAGGTGACCCCTGCATTTCTCAACACCCAGCGGGTACCCAGCTCCGCGTCTCCAATCCCAAAACACGGAGTTAGGGTCCTGAATGCTAACTTAGACGTTGTTTGACTCATTCAACATGAGCTAAACGGTTCCAAAATTGTTTTCCACGATTTGGGGGCGGTTACACCCCACTTAGGAGTTATTTAAGGGGCGATTATACCCCCTTAATCACCTATAAAAACGAGTAAACTGAACTGAGTTAGGGGCTTCTTTTTCGGCTGGGTTTTTGGATCTTAGACTTGGCGGCGAAGAGGTGATCTTCGGCTTGGCAACGAGGGGGGGATCGATGTTCATCCTTCAGCAACGTTCGACAACAGAGAGCTTTAGAGATCGGCTACAGGACCTTCTTCATCCTTGGCTTATAACCGACTTTCGGTTAAATCAACTCTTTCATAGAGTTTTAAACTCGTTCAAAGTTATCAACTCGTCCAGAGTTCTAAAACTTGCTTGGCAAGTTCTCCACAACGTCAAATCATGAGGAGAAGACTACGTTCTAGTAAAACAAAACGTTCGGATCATCAACGAGAAGCAAACTCGACGTAAGCATTCGAGGGAGGCATCTCATCGCCACCGTGAAGAACCCAGAATTAAACAAAGGGGAGAATTCAGATCATTCTCCTCTCTTTTGTAATCGGGAATCCAAATTATAATTAAGACCGAGAGAATACAAATCAATTTTATTTCATTCTTTTTACTATAAATTTTCCATCAAACAAAAGATAGCGACTACGCTAGGGAAAGGCTTCTCTGATGAAGAAGTGGTGGCGTAATCCGACGTCAAGCTCGCTGGAATAACGGTCGAGACTCTCGTCGTGGAGTTTGATCAAGCCAAGTACGAGGAGGCCCTCTCCTCCGGATCCCTTAGCCCCAAGGCTATGCGTAAGGTCCGCAAGATCTCCAAGAAGACTAAAGCTCCAATCTCTACCGAATCGCCAAAGGAAGTCCTCTCCTTTGGATTAGATTGCTTGAACAACCCCTCCTCCGAAGGAGTTGGCTCAGCTTCTCCCAAACTCGTCCACCGAGTTAAAGGTTCTGCACCCGCACTAAAGCGACGGGTAGCGGGTCACAAAAGCGACGAGATGAAGATGCTCATCCAACACTGCGTTTCATTAGCAAAACGTAAATCGCAGGACTGCGTTTCACTAGCAAAACACAGACTTCAGTCTTGCGTTAATCAAGCTAAACACGACCCTCGTGTTCCTTTTTTGGAACGCGATGTGATTCGTCATGTTCAAAAAGATCAACATGGATTTAAAATTCATGTTTACCAAGAACCAGTCCCATCCATTGACGGACAGGGGGTTCTATCTCTACCCTCACGCTCTATGAGAGGTTCATCCTAAGTCTCTGACTTGCGGGAATTGCTGTCAATGTTCAACCAACCAACGAACGTCGCTTTGCTCAATAATCGACGATATTCTCACAAGAAGAAGACTTCAGAGGATGAATACCTTGAAGTCACTTCTAACATGATCGGCAGAGGGAGATCATCAGTCCCTAGCTCTGACGAGTCAGAGAAAGATCGGTCTCCTGGCTTGAAAGACCCCCTGAATATGTCCGATGAAATTTATCAACATCTATCGGAAGTTAGCCAGAGGAACTAATTCCGATGATGAACACTCAGCCATTGCAGAGTCCCAATCATCAAGCTCTTTTGTTGAATATGAGAGCTCCGCTTATATAATGGGAAACCATGAAGATCTCACGAAGAGACTTGATGAGCATGAGGCCATCAATGAACTCTTGGCCCTGATGAATCAAATCATTACAGACAAGGCCAAATCTCAGAAGACAGATTCGCCACCTAGGCAAGAATCCTCTCGGAGAAGAAAAACGTCTTCATCCAGACCTCACACAAGCAAAGGGAAGGGAAAAGTGGTTGATGACACGACTTCTGACCAAGAAGCCCACAACCTGGAATCTTCCTCTGATAAAGGAAGAGAGACTGAGAACGAGCAAAATCTCCAATCTGCCAAAATAGAAGAATTAGAAGCCCGCCTCAATGCCATTGCCAACAGAAGCGAGCTCCAAGACGAGAGAGTTGTCAGACCCTATCCTGCCGAATGGGATGTAGCCCCTTATCCTCCAAAGTTTGAAGTCCCGACGCTACAAACTTTTGACGGTACGGGATCACCGAACCAATATATCTATCATTTTAAGTCACAGACTGAGAATGTGATATCAAACGACACCATACTGGCTCAATTGTTCATTGGTACCCTCAAGGGAGTTACATTTGAATGGTTCAGGAAACTGCCCGCGGGATGTATCCAAAAGTGGACGGATCTAGAGAGACTCTTCCTATCGAGATTCTTTGAAGAGGATACAGAAGTCTCCATCCATACCCTTCTCTCCACTAAGCAGAAGAAGAGGGAGTCCGTCAAAGCCTTCGTCAAGAGGTTTCGAAGCATGGCTCTCCGATGTTCGTCAAGTATGACACAATCTACCTTAGTGGAGACCTGTCAACACAACTTGCAGACCGACCTTCTAGCACAAATAAGGGTTACAGAATATCGTTCCTGGAGACAATTAATCTCTCAAGGCGAACATGCTCAAAAGATTATTGCCAGGATCAAAGCTGAAGAACAAAGTAGGTAGGATCAACTTGGGCAATTAGACCAAGCTCAATCTTCTCAGTCAGAAGGGGAAGATACTACGGTCACTGAAACCAATCCTCTTCAGTAGGATGGTGGTCCAATAACTATCACGTTAACGGCTACCTCTGATAGTCAAACTCGTTAGATAGTGGCCCATTAGGCAATGTGTCATGTCTACCCTTTCCCCCCTGCACTTGTTCAAGACTGGGGGTTGATTTATTTGTAGTTCATTAGATTATGAGTAATAAATTTTTTGAGTTGTCATGTTTAATAGAATACCTCTGTCAATCACGAAATCTGTCAAAACTATCATGTTAATAATACACCTTTGATAGTCCTTTTCCCCCAAATTCCCCCACAAATCCTCTTCAAGTAGGATGGTGGGTCTAACAAAACTATCACGTTAATGATCATCTCTGATAGTTTATTCCCTCCAAATTCTCCTACCAATCATTTTCAATAGGATGACAGGTCCCCAAAACTATCACGTTAACAGTTATCTCTGATAGTCCATCAACTTGTCAATCTTCTTTAATAGGATGACAGGTCCATAAAACTATCATGTTAACAGTTACCTCTGATAGTTCATGAAATTGCTAATCTTCTTCAATAGGATGACAGGTCTATAAAACTATCACGTTAATAGCTACCTCTGATAGTCAAACTCATTAGATAATGGCCTACCAGGTGATGTGCCTCTATTCCGACTTCATGGATAGTGCCCCATTAGGCGATGTGCCTTGTCTACCTCTTTTTATTCACCTGCTAAGTCTTAATTAAGACTGGGGGTAGGTTACTTGGAATCCACTGGATTAAGAGTAACGAATCTTTCACATCGTCGAGTTAACATTACACTTCTGATGATCATCACCCCTACAGAGTATGAATGCAACTTGCATCACTCATAATTGATCATGTTAATAATATACATCTGGCAATCAACTTATCAATCATTGTTAATAGGATGATAAGTCCTCAAAATTGCTCAAATCACAATCTTCCCCAACAAGATACTAAGTATTCAAAATCTTGTTCAAATCACAAGTATCAAAATTCATCGCTTCTGGTGATAAACTCACCTAGCAAGTTTCCCCAGCGAGACTCTAATTCCTAAAATCTTATGCAAGTCACAAGTATAAATTTCTGTCATGTTAATATCACACCTTTGACAACCAATCAACTTATCAATCCTCTTCAATAGGATGATAAGTCCACATAGTTGCTCCAATCGCAACACAAATCCTGTCACGTTAACACTAAACCTCTGACAAAATCAACTTATCAATCCTCTTCAATAGGATGATAAGTCCACATAGTTGCTCCAATTGCAACACAAATCCTATCACGTTAACACTAAATCTATGATAAATTCACTTATCAATCCTCTTTAATAAGATGCTAAGTCCACAAAGTTGCTCTAATCGCAATACAAATCCTGTCACGTTAACACTAAACCTCTGACAAATTCAATTATCAATCATCTTCAATAGGATGATATGTCCACAAAGTTGCTCTAATCGCAACACAAATCCTGTCATGTTAACACTAAACCTCTGACAAATCAACTTATCAATCCTCTCCAATAGGATGATAAGTCCACAAAGTTGCTCCGATCGCAATAAATTCCCGTCATGTTAACATAAAACCTCTGACAAAATCCAATTATCAACTCTCTCTAATAGAACGATAAGTACTCAAAATTGCCCCGATCGCAATATTCTTCTTGTCACGTTAATATAACACTTCTGACAAAATTAACTTATCGACTCTCCTCAATAGAGCGATAGGTCCACATACCCGTCAAGTTAATATCACACATCTGATGACCAAATCAACTTATCAACTCTCTTCAAAAGAGCGATAGACCCATAAAATATTGTTAGGTTAACATCACACCTCTAACAGTCAAACCCTCTCCAATGAACTTGTTAATCCTTTTTCAACAAGAATAGCAAGTTTTCATCATAAAATCCCCAGTGGATTAAAGATCTTCTGGAATTATCCTAGTGATAATAAAGAAAATTTCTGAATTTCACTCTAAGTAAAAATTCATGCCAAGTTAATACTACACCTCTGGTACTTCTAATTTTCTTTCAGTGTTTCAAGTAAAAATATAACACAGGAAGAAATAGTGACAAAGCCTACGTGTTCAACATCGTAGCACCAAAATCCATGCCTCACATGCATGGGGGGCTTTATCTTGATCCCTAAATAGAGATAAGTCTGCATCTAATACATGCTGCCGGGTAGCGCATTCCCGTAAAAATGGCAAAGCCCACGTATTCAACATCATGGCAGGTTATTATTAATAACGCTAAAATCCATGCCTTACACGCATGTGGGACTTTATCTCGATCCCTAATTAGAGATAAGTCTACGCCTAACACGCGTTGCCGGTTAGTCTTTTCTCGTGAAAATGACAAAGTCTATGCATTTAAAATCATAGCATCAAGGCTAAGAGGGTTCATTCTCTTAGCACAACGTTACATATAAAATGGATTCAAATAATTCACATGCTAGCCCGACTCAAACGGTAGTCGGTAAAGGCTTATCAAATCCGTTGATGGCTGAGGGTTTGCTAAAAATCCTATGCATGTTTGAAGGCCCATCAGCTTAATGGATGTGAGCCGAGAATTGAAACAGATGAGCTAAAGATAAGTCTCAAAGACTTAGTCAAAAAAAAAAATGCATGAGAGCCACATCCACGTCTCGAGTTGAAACGCCAAGGTCGGAACCGCGTTGCAAACACCAAAACACCGAGGTCACACCCATGTTCCAAATTCAAAATGCAAGGGTGAGACCCGCGCCTCAAGTTCAAAACACAGGGGTCCACCCCCGTATTCCAGAAGCAGGATTATGATGCACACAGGTCCGGCGTGGCAAATCCTTCAACCAAGATGCCTTTGAAGCGAGTGCAGAGAACGACTCCTTTACGATAAGGAATCAACAACTCCAAGATCAGAGTTGAGATCCAAAGTATTTTGAAAATTCGTCCCAGTCAACCGCGAACTTTCGAAAACTTTGGAGGGGGTTCTGTAGGCTGTCTAAAAATCACAACAGATAGCCAATCCCCATCAAACACCGATGATGGAAATTACAATCTGACGACTTCCAGAAGATTACAATTTGAAGACTTTTACGTAGATCGATGAAGGTTACAATCTGACGACCTTCGTAATAATGGATGAAAGCTCTAATCAACAGCCTTCACAATTAACATCAGGAGTTACAATCTGACGACTCTCATATTTTCGAGGAGCCAAGACAAAAATTATTGAACAATGGTCTTTGTAATGCTCTACAGAAGAAGCTATAAGTCATTAGCTCCTTCTAAAACACAGAATTCACCATCGCGTTTCAATTCCTGAAACGCATACGACCCCCACGTTTCCAAGCTTCAACAAGCAAAACGCAAGCGATCCCCGTGTTTTCAAGCTTCAACAAGCAAAACGCAAGCGACCCCCGCATTTCCAACCTTCAGCAAACGAAACGCAGGCGACCCCCGTGTTTCTCAACACCTAGCGGGTACCCAACTCCGTGTCTCTAATCTTAAAACGCGGAATTAGAGTCCTGAACGCTAACTTGGACGTTGTTTGACTCATTCAACATGAGCTGAACGGTTCTAAAACCATTTCCCATGATTTGGGGGCGGTTAGACCCTACTTAGGAGTGATTTAAGGAGCAGTTACTCCACCTTAATCCCCTATAAAAATGAGTAAACTGAACTGAGTTAGGGGCTTCTTTTTCGGCTGGGTTTTTGGATCTTAGACTTGGCAGCGAAGAGGTGATCTTCGGCTTGACAGCGAGGGGGAGATCGACGTTCATCCTTCAGCAACGTTTGACAACAAAGAGCTATGGAGATCGGCTACAAGACCTTCTTCATCCTTGGCTTATAACCGAGTTTCGGTTAAATTAACTCTTTCATAGAGTTTCAAACTCGTTCAGAGTTATCAACTCGTCCAGAGTTCTAAAACTTGCTTGGCAAGTTCTTCACAATGTCAAATCGTGAGGAGAAGACCACATTCCAGTAAAATAAGATGTTCGGATCGTCAATGAGAAGCAAACTCGATACAAGCATTTGAGGGAGGCATCTCTTCGCCACCGTGAAGAACTCGGAATTAAACAAAGGGGAGAATTCAGATCATTCTCTTCTCTTTTGTAATCGGGAATCTAAATTGTAATTAAGATAGAGAGAATACAAATCAATTTACTTTCATTCTTTTTACTACAAATTTTCCATCAATGGCCTGGTTTTGGAGCAAGGGCCTGGTTTTGGAGTATAAGTGGCTGCACCATGTAGGCATAAAATTACCTATAGGTTCTCGCGCATAGCTCGGGATAAAAAAAGATGATGAATGTTATTATCCGAGTCAAAGAGGATTATCTGAGTCAAAGAAGATCATCCAATATTGTAGAGAAGCTAAAAAACACATGAAGTAAGTCAGCGAAGCGTACGAGTCTGTGAAACACGCTAAACGATAAAGGAACAACTCAACCGGATGTTGTGCTTCGCCCACAAAAGGGTGAAGTACCATGTGTGTCTCATTCACTCCATGAGTGTCTTGCCTATGGGAGGTTGTACAGCTCTTTGTAATCTTTCCAATGTATTTTGGATCATCTCATTCCGAGATCGGATGAGAGAGTTAGAGCCAAAATACCCGAGACAACACAAACTGTCTCGAAAGTGCGAGACAGTCACAACTGTCTTGGAACTGCGAGACAGTTATGACAGTCTTGCACCAAATCTGAAGAAGGTCAAAAGATAAAAGTTGTAGATCTCTTCGATAGCTTTCCAACGCATCTTGGATCATCTCATTCCGATATCGGACAAGGGAGTTAGAGCCAAAATACACGAGATAACACAAACTGTCTCGGAAGTGCCAGACCGTCGCAACTATCTCGGAAGCCGAGACAGTCACAACTGTCTCGCACCAAATCTGAAGAAGGTCAAAAGACAAAAGTTGTAAATATTTTTGATATATTTCCAATGTATATTGGATCATTTCATTCCGATATTGGACGAGGGAGTTAGAACTAAAATACACGAGACAACACAAACTGTCTCGGAAGTGCGAGACAGTCGCAACTGTCTCGGAAGCTGAGATAGTCACAACTGTCTCACACTAAATCTGAAGAAGATCAGAAAACAAAAGTTGTAGATCTCTTCGTCAGATTTTCAATGCATCTTAGATCATCTTATTCCGATATCGGACGAGGGAGTTAGAGCCAAAATACCCGAGACAACACAAACTGTCTCGGAAGTGTGAGACAGTCGCAACTGTCTCGGAAGCCAAGACAGTCACAACTGTCTCGCACCAAATCTCGGAAGTGTGAGACAGTCGCAACTGTCTCGGAAGCCAAGACAGTCACAACTGTCTCGCACCAAATCTGAATAAGGTCAAAAGATAAAAGTTGTAGATCTTTTCATAAGATTTCTAACGCATCTTGAATCATCTCATTCTGATATCGGACGAGGGAGTTAGAGCCAAAATACCCGAGACAGTACAAACTGTCTCGGAAGTGCGAGACACACAGCCCTGTCTCGGCCATAGAGTTACTTACAACACGTTTTTTGACGGTTTTTTTGGCTTCATAACTGCTTGAGATCAACCATAAACGTGGGGAGATAGTTACTAACTGATATAGGCCCACTAACCTTAAAAAATATGGTATTTAAGTAGTGGGTCGGCGGTTACAAAAGGAGGGCGGAGCATTTTTTAGAGCATTTTTTGAAGCAGATTCAAGAGAACAGAGAGGCTATTACTTGAGCAATTGGGCAGAGATTTTCAAAAAGCTTGGGCAAATCTCGAGAGTTCATCTCCTTCCAATAATTAGAAGGTTCCTTAAGTTCTAAGCTTTAACATGATCTTGAGAAGAGTGTTCATCTTACTTCGATAAGATATTCACTGAAACTATTATTGCTTCTAAACGAAGAAAGAATCCCCAAAGCCTTCACGATTCAATCAGAATCTGTGATTTGGTGGTCCACGGGCTAACGTACCCCCGGCACAGGCAAAGATCCCATGCAAGCAGCGATCCAAACAACGATCCTGCATTTGTTTCTAAGGAGCTTATAATTTGATTTTTGTTGTAAAGAGTAGTTTTACAAAGTACGAAGCTCATTCTTTTGTATTCATTATAATCGATAAACAGTTATAATGAATTCTACAACAGAACTTGTTCCTGATGCAAACAAACTGGCGACTACAGTGAGAAAGCTATCGAAAAGATCTATAACTTTTGTCTTTTGACCTTCTTTAGATTTGGTGCGAGACAGTTGTGACTGTCTCGGCTTCCGAGACAGTTACGACTGTCTCGCACTTCCGAGACAGTTTGTGTTATCTCGTGTATTTTGGCTCTAACTCCCTCGTTCGATATCGGAATAAGATGATCCAAGATGCGTTGGAAAGCTGTCGAAGAGATCTACAATTTTTGTTTTTTGATATTCTTAAGATTTGGTGTGAGACAGTCATAACTGTCTCGCAGTTCCGAGACAGTTATGACTGTCTCGTACTTCCGAGACAGTTTGTGTTGTCTCGGGTATTTTGGCTCTAACTCTCTCGTCCAATCTCAGAATGAGATGATCCAAGATGCGTTGGAAAGCTTACGAAGAGATCTACAACCTCTCATAGGTGAGAAACTCATAGAGTGGACGAGACACACATGGTACTTTACCCTTTTGTGGGCAAAGCACAACATCCGGTTGAGTTGTTCCTTTATCGTTTAGCGTGTTTCACAGACTCGTACGCTTCGACGAATTACTTCATGTATTTTTTATTTTCTTTACAATATCGGATGATCTTCTTTGACTCATATAATCCTCCTTGACTCGGATAGTAACATTCATCGTCTTTTTTTTCATCCCGAGCTATGCGCGAGAACCTATAGGTAATTTTTTATGCCTACAGATATCCCCTCCAAAGTGTTTCAAACTCATTCTTTTATAAAAGAGGCTAGAATACTTTGGATATGATATGTTTGGCCGTTAATTCGTTGACTTCTTCAACTTTCAGTCTATTTAGTTTTTTTTGTCGAATAGCTAAAATTTTTTCGGTGTTGCGTTTATCGCTTGACCGTTGTCAAAATCTTGAACTGAAGCTGGTGTGTTGATTTTTGAATTAGCTCATGTCTTTGGGTTGACGTTGAACTAATCACCTTCGTTAGGAGTTTGTATCTGAGTCACGATTAAACTCCCTGAATTAATTCCTTGAACTAACATTTCATCCTGAGCCTTGTTTCGGTGGAATTATCAACGCGTTGGCTGGAGTAGGCTTTCATTGCAACGTGTTGACTGGCATTGAGATATGGCAAGCCTAAGTGTAGAGACTGTAAGACCAATTGTTGATGTCAGTTCATCTGCCTGTACGGAGTTTCTCCTGGCATGGACCGTTATACATTTGTTGGTTTTTTACTTAAACACAGGGGGATTTTGATTGTAGGACCAGTCATTGGAGCTGATACGACCATAATCACTGGAGAGACTTTTTCGATGATGTTTGTGTGCGCGAGACAGTATACCTTACCTCGTATGTCTGAGGCGGGTTCAATTGTCCTGCTTGAAGAAAGGTGGCCTTCGGGCTGAATTTGTGTCTTCCTTGAGTTTGACAGAGCTTAAACTTTATTATGATTGTTTATCCTACTCAAAATAAATACTTATAGGATTTTTAGCAAATCCTCAGCCATCAACGGATTTGATAAGCGTTTACCGATTACCGTTTGAATCGGGCTAGCATGCATATTGTTTAAGTCCGTTCTGCATGTAACGTTGTGCTAAGAGAATAATCTCTCTTAGACTTTGTACTATGATGTTGAATACATAGGTTTGATCATTTTTGTGGGAACGTACCACCCGGCAATGTGTGTTATACGTAGACTTATCTCTAATAAGGGACTGAGATAACGTCCCCTACGTATAAAACATGGATTGGAAAATGTTGATGGGTTGCGTCTTTTTGGTAAAAAAATGAACCCGACACTGGAGAGGAAGAATTTTATATTCTATCTCCTAGTCTCTTTTTTGTTAGTAGAGATGAATCCAATAATGAAGAGGAAGAATTTTATATTCTATCTCCTGGTCTTTTTTTTGTTGGTAGAGATGAACCCGATGCTGGAGAGGAAGAATTTTATATTCTATCTCCTGGTCTCTTTTTTTGTTGGTAGAGATCAACCCGATAATAGAGAGGAAGAATTTTATATTCTATCTCCTGTTGCAAAAGAAACTCAAAGTAGGATCTCCACTTCGAGAATCTGAAGGGAGAAACTAAGAGTGTGATCTCCACTCCGAGAATCGAGAAGATTTAGATAACCCTAACTGTTAAAAGGATTGATTATCCAATCTACTCCGAGAATCGAGAAGATTTAGATAACCCTAACTGTTAAAAGGATTGATTATCCAATCTAAAAATAGATTTCTCATTTATCGAGATGGAATTCCAACCCTAACTGTTAAAAGGATTGATTATCCAATCTAAAAATAGATTTCTCATTTATCGAGATGGAATTCTAACTTTGGTCCTAACTGTTTTAAGGTTTGACTGAATGAGAGTTTGAGACGATCCTAACTCTTTAAAGGTTTGATCATTCAATTTGTGAAACTCTCGTTCATGGAAGGAATCGAGAGGGGATTTTGGTTTTGGTCCTAACTGTTTAAAGGTTTGACCAAATGGGAGTTTGAGACGATCCTAATTGTTTAAAGGTTTGATCGTTCAATTTGTAGACCTCTCGTTCATGAAAGGAATCGAAAGAGGATTTTGGCTTTGGTCCTAACTGTTTAAAGGTTTGACCAAATGAGAATTTGAGACAATCCTAACTGTTTAAAGGTTTGATCGTTCAATTTGTGGACCTCTCGTTCAAGGAAGGAATCGAGAGGGGATTTTAGCTTTGGTCCTAACTGTTTAAAGGTTTGACCAAATAAGAATTTGAAACGATCCTAATTGTTTAAAGGTTTGATCGTTCAATTTGTAAGTGGTCCTCTCGTTCATAGAAGGAATTGAGAGGGGATTTTGGCTTTAGTCCTAACTATTTAAAGGTTTGACCAAATGGAGATTTAAGAAGATCCTAACTGTTTAAATGTTTGATCGTTCAGTTTGTGGACCTCTCGTCCATGGAAAGAATCAAGAGGGGTTTTTGACTTTGGTCCTAACTGTTTACAAGTTTGACCAAATAAGAATTTGAAATGATCCTAACTGTTTAAAGGTTTGATCGCTCAATTTGTAAGTGGTCCTCTCGTTCATGGAAGGAATCGAGAGAAGATTTTAGCTTTGGTCCTAACTGTTTGAAGGTTTGATCAAATAGGAGTTTGAGATGATCCTAACTGTTAAAATGTTTGATCGTTCAATTTGTGGACCTCTCGTTCATGGAAGGAATCAAGAGGAGATTTTGGCTTTTGTCCTAACTGTTTAAAGGTTTGACCAAATAGGAGTTTGAGATGATCCTAACTGTTTAAAGGTTTGATCGTTCAATTTGTGGACCTCTCGTTCATGGAAGTAATCGAGAGGGGTTTTTGACTTTGGTCCTAAGTGTTTAAAGGTTTGACTAAATAGGAGTTTGAGACAATCATAACTGTTAAAAGGTTTGATCGTTCAATTTGTGGACCTCTCGTTCATGGAAGGAATCGAGAGGGGATTTTGGTTGTGGTCCTAACTGTTTAAAAGTTTGACCAAGATAGGAATAAGAGTGGGAGTGTAAATCACAGTAGGAGTGTTGACTTGTACAAGTCACTCAGAGGGGGTTCCTGGTGTTAAGTGACAAATACTGTACAAGTCACTCAGAGGGGGTTCCTGGTGTTAAGTGACAAATACTTAACACGGAGGGGTTCGACAATCGTCAATGATCAGGATATTAAAATTTCTGGTGTTAAGTGACAAATACTTAACACGGAGGGGTTCGACAATCGTCAATGATCAGGATATTAAAATTTCAAGTATTATGTCTGGAATTTAACAATGGGAATGTTAAGTGTACAGACGCATTAGAAGTTTGACTGAATTCCAACGAAAGGAATTTTGGTGGTCCCATCATTAATTAGTCTGATCGGTAGGGATTTTGTGGTGGAAGACTGTGAGTCGTCAAACAACAATAGGAGTTTTGTGAGTGAAGATTGATCCAACGAAGTGATCGAATCTTGTCTCAGCAAAAGAGTATTCAAAAATCACCGTGGGGGTTTAGTGTTTATCATTTTGTTTGTAATGATCGGGTTATCCCTAAGAAAATTACATATAGCATTCTTCCGGGAATTTCCCGTTACATGAACCATCCACCCCTAGCTTTTCTTATGAAACTGGGTTTATCATTATATTCAGCTGCATGATCGGGTTATCCTTAAGAGCACCATGCATGGCGCTCTCCAAGAACTTCCTGTGAAAGAAAGGAAATAGTTTAGACTCATATACCTGTTGGAGTATCGAGGAGCAGTTTATTCTCGTATACTCTTCGGAGTGGCATGAAGAAGCAGTTTATACTCGTATACTCATCGGAGTCAGGGCTCGTGCACCCAATGGAGTTATGATCGTCTTTATTTGGCTTGTTTCGTCATTATGACGTCAGGGTCAATTAAGGCTTGGATTTTATTTTTGAGTCCAAAGCAAATCTTGGTGGGATGAAGAACCCTTCTGTGGTACGCACAGTAGTTTGGATCCGTAATCTTCTTAGCTCCCTCCTGATCTTTAATAGGTGGTAGCTCAATCTTATCGTTGGCAAGGAGGTATTTCAAGATGGTTGGAGCTTCATCATTTTCGAAAGAATACTCTTTTTGGAACTTCGGATCGAGAGTCGTGTTCACTGCAATTGCAGATGTCGTCGGTTGGCTTCTCTCAGCTTTCTTTCTTTTAAGAAAGCGTTCGGCCTGTTCACCGTGTAATTTTAACTCCTTCCAGGTGGTTGAAGGCACGACCCCAGGGCTTCCAGAACATCGATTGAAAGATTGTTGTGGCATGTCTGCAAGATAAATTCCTCTGTGACAGGATCTCTGCAATGCATAGCCTTGTTACGAAAACGCTTAACAAAATTATCAACTGACTCTCCGTCTCTTTGTTTCTCATCCAGAATAGTTCCGATTGACACTTCGATGTCATCATCGAAGAAATTGCTGAGGAACAAACTTTCAATGTTATCCTAATAGTTGATGCTCCCAGGCTTGAGACGTCGGTACCAATCAAAGGCGGACCCATGAAGGGTGCCAACGAATAATCGGACTATCAAAACCTCATTTCCAGAGATCACACCTAAGTGAGACTTGAAATAAATCAAGTGCTGAGTAGGTGAGCCATTCCCGTCAAACAGCGTGAAGTTAATCAGATTGAATTTTGCCGGGTACGATATTAAATCCCATTCTCTTGGATAAGAACACGGAATACCCGTCTTCTTTACTTCCTGAGCGGACATCAAAGCATTGACTTTGTCTTCAAGGTCTTGCATTTTCTTGTCCTCATCTTTATCTCTCTTTGAGTGATGTTGAGTAGAAATAATTAGGCCACCCCCAGTGTTATTAAGAGGTGCAATTGAATCACCCCCAATATCATTATTGGGAGGATCCGTTGAACCACCCCCAGTGTTATTATCATTGGGAGGTGTATTGGTCATAATGACTTCATCCACTTCTGGAATACTGTCATTTGTAACATTTTGAGTGTGGCGGCTGGATTCAGCTCGCTGACTGGACTCAGGAGGTTGAAGCCGTTGAGCTTGCAATTCTCTCATTTGTTCGATATCTAATTCTATCTCCGTCTTCATCTCAGCTCTAATTTTTTCATATTGCTTGGCTAGAGCTTCTTGAAGAATTTGAGCAAACTGATCAGGGGTGATTGTGAGCACTTCTCTGATTTGCCCCGTGCTAGCCATTGTATCATCAGAAGCAATCGCTGAACAAGTGTCCGAGAGTTCATCCTCCGAGGACATTCCTTCATGCATTCTCTTGTAGTCTCTACGTCTGATAGCTCCTAACTAGAGTCGAGACATTCGTTGGGCAATTCTTGAATAACTTTTCCTCCCGGGGGAAAGTCGGGGTTTGATTCACTTGAATGCCACTTAGATTTTCCTTTATCAGCCATGTTGATGGTGACTTCAAAGTCGGGGTTTGATTCACTTGAATGCCACTTAGATTTTCCTTTATCAGCCATGTTGATGGTGACTTCGGGGAATTCATCCTCTTGAATAGCAAGCTTCTTGCTGAAACGTCTCGGCTTGGGCTTTGACATTTCGGTAGAAAGTCTCTGGAACACAGAAACTTTTGGCGGAATGGCTTTAAAGCAGCTGCATTCAGACAACACTGCTTTGATAAGTTTTTCACATACACAATGAGTACTTGTCTCTCGAACAGTCCTTTTTTGTGATTTGTTTCCACCTTTAGTTTGATAGTATAGCTCGTCAGCATGGTGAGCAGAGCAACCTATTTTCTGTTTTTGTGTTTGAACCTTGTTAACATACCCAGGACGACTTGTCATCGTCTCTGAGCGATCCAAGGTTATATTTTTAGATCCATTCCCTTGCGGGCATGGAATCTTTACAGTCCTTAAACGAGAGGAAATCAGAGTTTTTCCTTCTTGGGATTGCTTCGTCCTGATAGGAGGATATTTACGACCCCAAACATAAGAATTTACTCGGGGTTTGCTCACCGGACTCAAGTGTTCTTTGACTGGGGCTTTGTCTCGATCATCAGGTAAAACTCCAAGATGATCCGCCATTGTAACCTTGAATTTTGACAGGTCAGGACTAACCCACGACTTCACTGGTGACATAGTAGATATGGATGCGGTAGACGGACCAGGAATAAAGGTCGACGGCATCGAAGGAGAGGACTTGGAAGTCTTTCTTTGGCCTCGGGTACTACTTCTTTGTTCAAGACAGTTGCAAGTGTCTCGGATACAGGATGTATTTCGATGATTCGATTTTTGCACAAGTTCGAATTTAAGGATCCAAACTTTGAGGTTCTTTGGTGATTCTTTAGACACCATTTCTTTCTTTCCTTCTCGTCTTTGTTGCAAGAGAGCACGGGCATGAGCGGTATTTGCATGATGTTTTTGTATACGTTCTTTGAGGGTCGAGCGATCCCTTTTGACGAGAGTCCATTCATCCATCATTAGTTTACCAGAGATATGAGTGATTGGTCACTGAGACAACTAAACCACTCGATGCCTCCTCGACTCTAAGTCCGCTTGATAACGAACTCCGTCGGTTTGTTCCAAGGCCTTAGCCATTTGGCGAGCGCGACGCTGACGTTGTCTCTGACAAGCCCTCTTCGTCAGTGCCGGTGGGCTTTGATTCGATGACTCTTTAACTAGATAAGAGTCATTGCGAGCAGAGATATTGCGAGTAGAATCCTCAGCAACAATCAGGCGAGAGTCTTCATTTGTAGTGTTCGACGGAGTCAAAAACTTAAAAACCTTCTTAGAAGATGAAATCTTCCTGCATTTATGAGGCTGTAGGGTGAAAATTTGATTCTTCCGAAGGAAGGAGTTTCGTTTGTATTTATAAGAAAGCTTATTACAAACTAACAAATCAAATATTTACAACAGAAGCAGAGGGAAGGCCCTCTTTGTTTTGTGTGGGGACTTTAGGTGGCGATAGGATGCCTCGCTCGGTGCTCGTGCCGAGTCTGCTTCCCTTGGACGATCCGATCGAAGTTGATGCCGGAGCCGGAGCTTCGGTTCTCAAATGAGGGAGCCTTTGGCAAAGGTCCAGGTTCAACCTTTGGGAGATTAGCCAGCAGAATATGCAACGGCCAATCCCCCTTTCATGCTGGCTGAAGATGGGTTTTAATAGGCAAGGGATGACATAGGCCATCCCTTGATTCATGGGATTTGACCACGTGAGGGAGACAGCTTGACTGCTCCTTGAATTATGGGATGTGACCACACGTTGTTCGGAGACGTCCTGCTGTTCATTCGTACCGTCAATGGTCATTCGAAGAGCTGTGCTCTGCATCACGCTACATAGGAGTGGGAAAGCCCCTCCTCGTATGCGTGACAACGGCTGTCAGATGCTTGCGTGGATCTGACCAACCACCGAGCGTTGGCGGCTCTCGTCCCTTCACCTGGACAACTGAGGTGAGCCGCATTTATGAGGGTGCAGGCTGTTTCGGCGCCTGTCCGCTCATTCGTACTGTGGACGGCCATCTGACGGGCCTGGAGTATTGTGCCCTCTCCCTTGATTTGTGGGATTTGACCACTGATGTAACTGTTCCCATACTCCAAGTGGGCAGTTGACAGTGAGCTGGCGAGTCTGCAGCTTGGGTCTGCAGGCGAGCTTAGGACTGCAGGCAGACTTGGGTCTGCAGGCGAGCTTGCAGGCGAACTGGGTCTGCAGGTGAGTTTGGGACTGCAGGCGGACTTGGGTCTGCAGGCGAGCTAGCAGGCGAACTGGGTTTGCAGGCGAGCTCAGGTGCGCAGGCAGACTTGGGTCTGCAGGCGGATTTGGGACTGCAGGCGAATTTGAGTTGCAGGCGAGCTCCTGAGCATGGATTGAAGAATAGGCCGTAACTTTCAAACCGTAAGTCGGAATTGGACGAATTATATATGAAAATCGCCTATCTCGACGAGATGGAGCCATCCGAACCAAGCCGATTCGCTTCCTCCGTTTTGCCAAATTCCTTACGGTTTGGGAGATATCTGCGTTTTCCCCTTTTTCGCTATTTCGGGTGAGGTTTTAGCAGTTTTGTTCTGAACTTCTCTGATAAGGATTTAAAGGCAATTTTTATTGCCTACAAAACCCCCTCCAAAGTTTTCAGACCTGAATCAGGCCGCATGGGGTCTGGAACACTTTGGATATGAAGTCCCGTAAAGTGATCCCTGCTCTTCACTCGCAGCTGATGATCGCCTTCTAGGATTTTGAGCAAACCCTCAGCTATCAACGGACTTGATTTGTCTTTACCAACTGCCGGCAGTTTAGACTCATGCACCAGTCGGAGTATAAGGGGGCAGTTTAGACTCATGCACCAGTCGGAGTATAGTAGAACTATCAGAGGTGATTGTTAACGTGATAGCTTCGTAGGCCCGTCGTCCTATTGAAGAGGATCGACGGGAGATTGTCAGAGGTATAGTGTTAACTTGACAAGATTGTCGCGATTAGAGCGACTATGTGGGCCCGCCGTCCTATTGAAGAGGATCAACGGGGGAAATTTGGAGGATATGAGGGATCGGTCTCCACTACCAAGGCATCTTGGTCATCATCCCCTCGAAATTCATGCGGGTCTTCGTCACCCATATGCTTGAGCATGCTCTCGACTTGTTCTCCTTGGCGGAGTAAGTCTTTCCATGAGCGAGCTTCAACAGCGCCCATATTGGACAGAACGCTGACAGAGAGATTGTTCCGGCACATCTCGATGAGTGTGGCCTCGGAAACTCGATCGCTGGAATGCAACGATCGGTTTCTGAATCTTTTGACAAAGCTGCTTACAGACTCTGTCTTCCTCTGCTTCACAGTTAGCAGGGTGGCCATAGATACTTCTGTGTCATCATCGAAGAATCTGGCCACGAAGAGCCTTTCCATGTCCTTCCAGCAGGTGATGGACCCAGGCTCCAATCTGCGAAACCATTCAAAAGCGACCTCCTTGAGGGTACCAATGAACAGTCGAGTCATAATGGGATCGTTTCCCACTATGTGTCCAGTTTGCGCCTGGAAGTAGTAGATGTGCTGGGTAGGAGAACCCTTGCTATTGAACTGCAGGAGGTCCAGCGGCTCGAACTTTGCCGGGTAGGAGACCGCATCCCATTCAATTGGATACGGTCTGACAACCCCCAGCTTGTTCGCATGCTTCTGGAGCTTCAAGGCGTCGAGTTGACTTTGGAGATCGTCAAACCTCTTGTCTCTTGGGTTATGGCCCGAAGATGACGCTCCTCTAGATGACTCGGATGAGGAGTGAGAAGGAGTAGGCACCCGCTCTTTGTGCTTCAAGGATTTATGCGAAGCCCGCGAAGTCCTCTCTCTCTTCCTCTTCTTCTCGCTCAGGAGCTGCTCCAACATCTCCTTCAGGGAGTCGATGGTTGCTTGTTGCTCGTCGAGCCTCCTAGACATCTCCTCAGGGATGTCAGTCATGTGCACATTTGTGTGCTTGCCCTGAACTGAGCTTGAAGTCTCCGACATTGCCACTGCTGAGCAATCGTCGTCGTCGTCAGAGACGGACGTCAGACCCGTGCAGGCAAACGAGGTGGCCACCCCCATTTGGGCGTGAGCGTGTTGGCGAGGTTCATGCTGGCGAGGTTCGCCCGTCAGGCGAGATTGGCACAGTGTGCCTGCGCCTGTCTGGCGAGCTGTTGCTTCGCCTTTCTGGCGATCTTGGGCCGTCAGGCGAGCTTGGTGAAGTTCGCTTGTTTGACGAAGCCCTCTTAAACTGCAGAGTTCGCCAGGTGCCCTTGGTTCGCCAAAATTGAGCACCTTGCTCACAGAGTGGGGCTCGCTTAAACTGCTAGGCTCGCCCGATTTGAGCGGTTCGCCAAAAATAGAAACCTGGCTCAAGTGGTTGGGCTCGCCTAAACTGCTAGGCTTGCCCGATTTGAGCGGTTTGCCAAAATCGGGAACCTGGCTCAAAGAGATGGGCTCGCCTAAACTGCTAAGCTCGCCTGATTTGAGCGGTTCGCCAAAAATGGGAACCTGGCTCAAGAGGTTGATTCGCCTCAAGCCTGAATAATAATTCAGGCTGTCGTGGGGGATGAGGGATTGTGCCTCGAGACGAGCGAGAGCTTTTCGTCGCCGCTGTTTGGATCTTTTTGAACGAGGAGCGTTCATGTCGACGACGGAGGCGTATTCTGCGTCGACACAAATGGTTGATTCCTCTTGCACAGGGGTCTGCGAGGATCGTTCATCGACCCATTCAGCAGCCCCTAGACCTGCATTCTCGAATCTCGGCTCGGCCTCAACTGGTTCGGGGGGAAAAGAACCCCCTGCCTCGGCTTGGGTAGATCCCTCAGGCTTGGTTGCCTCAGCCTCTTGGGGCTGGGCCACCCGCACGACTCTGCAACCATCGCGAGATGTATTGCTGCGAGAAGAGGACGATTGTAAGTACCCTTCGAATTTGATCACAAGGGACTCAACAGTAGTCCCTGCAGCAACTTCGTCAGACTGCGCCACCACCAATTCATCTGAATGAACGGATTCTCCCACTGTGGTCGCCATCTTCTGTAGGGTGAAAATTTGATTCTTCCGAAGAAAGGAGTTTCGTTTGTATTTATAAGAAAGCTTATTACAAACTAACAAATCAAATGTTTACAACAGAAGCAGAGGGAAAGCCCTCTTTGTTTGCTGAAGATGGGTTTTAACAGGCAAGGGATGGCATGGGCTCTCCCTTGATTCATGGGATTTGACCACTAATAGAGGTGAGGGAGATAGCTTGACTGCTCCTTGAATTATGGGATGTGACCACACGTTGTTCGGAGACGTCCTGCTGTTCATTCGTACCGTCAATGGTCATTCGAAGAGCTGTGCTCTGCATCACGCTACATAGGAGTGGGAAAGCCCCTCCTCGTATGCGTGACAACGGCTGTCAGATGCTTGCGTGGATCTGACCAACCACCGAGCGTTGGCGGCTCTCGTCCCTTCACCTGGACAACTGAGGTGAGCCGCATTTATGAGGGTGCAGGCTGTTTCGGCGCCTGTCCGCTCATTCGTACTGTGGACGGCCATCTGACGGGCCTGGAGTATTGTGCCCTCTCCCTTGATTTGTGGGATTTGACCACTGATGTAACTGTTCCCATACTCCAAGTGGGCAGTTGACAGTGAGCTGGCGAGTCTGCAGCTTGGGTCTGCAGGCGAGCTTAGGACTGCAGGCAGACTTGGGTCTGCAGGCGAGCTTGCAGGCGAACTGGGTCTGCAGGCGAGCTTGCAGGCGAACTGGGTCTGCAGGCGAGCTTGCAGGCGAACTGGGTCTGCAGGCGAGCTTGCAGGCGAACTGGGTCTGCAGGCGAGCTTGCAGGCGAACTGGGTCTGCAGGCGGATTTGGGACTGCAGGCGAATTTGAGCTGCAGGCGAGCTCCTGAGCATGGATTGAAGAATAGGTCGTAACTTTCAAACCGTAAGTCGGAATTGGACGAATTATATATGAAAATCGCCTATCTCGACGAGATGGAGCCATCCGAACCGAGCCAAAGGCTTCGGTTCGCTTCCTCCGTTTCGCCAAATTCCTTACGGTTTGGGAGATATCTGCGTTTTCCCATTTTTCTGCTATTTCGGGCGAGTTTTTAGCAGTTTTGTTCTGAACTTCTCTGATAAGGATTAAAGGCAATTTTTATTGCCTACAGAGGCGAGGAAGACTTTGAGGATGAGGATGACAGATATTCCTCAAACTTTGCTTGGTTAAATTCATATTCAACCGTGGACTCAACCAGTATCTTGATCGGCTGCGACACTACGGCATCGGCAGCGAGACCGTTGGCTCCCACTGTGGTCGCCGGTTTATTTTTATCAAAAGTTGATACTATTGTGGAATTTATTATATCTTTAATCGATTACAATGAATTCAAAAGAAAATAGTTTTTTTATAAGACTTCTTTTACACAATAAAAGAAAAATTACAACTCTCTAGAAAATAACACAGAAATTGTTTATCGATTCCTGTTTTGTAGGACTTCTCCTGTGCCGGGAGTGCTTTGACTCGTGGACCACTGATTCACAGATCGTGAGAGTCTTTGATATTCTTTTTTCATTTAGGAGCAAGAATGAAAATCAGTGAATATCTTATCAAAGTAAGATGAACACTCTTCTCAAGATTAAGTCGAAACTTAAATCTTAAGGAATTATCACAAGGCTCAAGTATTCTGCTCTCTATGCTCTCATCTAATGGCCCTAGGGGGGTATTTATAGCCCCTAGGACACTTAATTGAAAATACAACGTCGTGAGGTAATTTTGCATGTGAGACAGTGTTGTTTGTCTCGGCGGCCGAGACAATGTTTGCTGTATCGGCTTTCGAGACAGTAAAGACTGTCTTGGAAAACCCAAACTATCCGACTGTTTCCATTATAACTGTCTTCCCACATTTCTGATAATCATATTTTATTATAATTTTATACCCTCATTATCTATTTTATATGAATAAACATACCATTAATAATTGTTGTTAGCTTAGTTTCCACATAATTAAATGAAAATATAAATAAATATTATTAAATGTAAAAAAAAAACCCTCAAAAATCTCTCTTCTCTATTTTGTAGCATTTTTTTGAAGCCCAAAGTCTATCAAGAAAATGATTGAAGCCCAAAGAACAAAGCCCATAAAAAAATACACCAAGGAAGCTATGCTTG